>NC_090173.1:11015461-11090461 GCF_024679245.1 Pseudorasbora parva | reverse complement strand
ATGAGAAAGTAAAAATGGAGAATGTTTCCTGTGTGTGAGAGAGATGGGTAGATTTAGGGGCTGTGTGTGTGATGGGCAGGTTTAGGGGATAGAAAAAATGGTTTGTACAGTATAAAAACCATTGCGCCTTTGGAGTGTCCCCACATTTCACAAAAACAAACGTGAGAGAGAGAGAGAAAGTGTGTGTGTGTGTGTGAGAGAGAGAGAGAGAGAGAGAGAGAGGAAGAGTGTGTGTGTGTGTGTGTGTGTGTGTGTGTGTGTGTGTGTGTGTGTGTGTGTGAGAGAGAGAGGAAGAGTGTGTGTGTGTGTGTGTGTGTCCTCTGATAACCCGCAGACACTGACCCAGTTTGACTTTCTGAAGTAGCTCGAAGCGTTTCTGCAGCTCAGGATGAATTTGTTGTCAAGCGGTGATTTCTGCATGATGTATTTTTAATCAGTTAGTGTTTGTGTGTTATAGTTATTCAGGTTCTGCTCATGAAGATGGCTCGGATTAAAATGGTGTGTGAAGCTGCGGTTTATTGTGCACTTGATGGTTTGTGCTGCTTTCAGTCACTGCTTTTTTTTTTCATCTTTAAGTGCCTTTAGCCAGTTTTTAATATGCTTTCTATTTTTTCACAGCAGTTTTTCCCCAACTCAAACAATGTTGAATTGTGAAAAGATTACACACACGTATATCTGCGTGTAATTAAATGCATTCACCATGCTGGTCTCGAGCTGCCCTCTTCATCCTCTTCCTCTGGATGCTTTCAGGAGGGCTCAAATAACCAGCGCTCAGATTAATGACTCCCATTAAGGGGTTAAGAGCGGCAGGCGTGCAGGACGACCCTCAGTCACACGAAACACTGGCGGACAGGAAGTGATGCTCGACATATATAATTCGGGGCTTCATAATATAATGCAGTTTAATTATGCAAATAAACCGTGGTCTTATACACACAGGCTTTAGTGATCTTTAGCAGTGGTCAGAGCATTTGTGTTCAGAACTTTCTTAAAAAAAAAAAAGCCTGAGGAAGATTGATTGCCTGAAACATTGCTCATTAAAATATCCACGTGAGGATGCAAACTTGAGTTGTGTGTGTGTGTGTTTACGCACCTATTCGGGCGTGCAATGCTCTCTCTCTATTTTGGGGGGAGGGGGGTATATCTTTATTATAAGAGGTTCTTCTTTATCTTTTTGCACACTGAATCCTTTAAATGTTAAATATCTTGCGTATTTCATGCTTTGTCTTCATGTATAGTGTGTAAATATGCAGCTGTCTTCTAAGAGAACGTCCCAACAAGCGACTTAATTGGCACATAGTCCAAGCGTGTAACTAGGGGCGTCAGTAGGGGTGTGCGATAGACCAAAAATGATATCTCGATATTTTCTGTGATATTTTCTCACTAACGATAATTAAGGATATTTAGCTGAGCGTGTTATTGTGCTGGTGATCAGCTGACTCCTGAAGTTTTTGATATTCTTCATATTCTGTGTGATGGTCAGTTCACAGCAGTGACAGAAATCATCTTTTACAAAACATTTAAATGTATTTTTTCCTTTTATGAGCATTTTCTAACACAGAAGTGGCATTTACACAGACTATTTAATGAGCTTAGAGGTGACAAATAGCCCGCAGTTGTGCATAAATAATGTTTTGATGTTTTAAACACACAACGTTGAATACTAATATTTGAAATTATTGAAATCATGAAAAGATACTTTAAAACCACCAGTAGGCGGCAGCAAGTCCCTGTTAATGAGTGAGTCACTGAGATCCAACCGATTCATTCAAACAACTGAATCATTCAGGAACGAATCATTTGACTATCTTAATCTATCTTAGTCACTGAATCACTGATTCAACTGATTCGTTCAGAAAGCTGATTCATTCAGTAAGGAAACGCCGCGTGTCGCTCAGAGACGCGATTACAGTGCTGTGACTTTGTTTTGAACTATTCTCGTTGGTGAAATAGAGTAAACATGGGCAATATGGTGTCTAAAATGAAAGTCACTTAATATTAAATTCTTGTTTAGTAAACTTGTATTAAATAAATATCACATTTGATATATATTTAGCGTACGCCCGCACTAGTCTAATCTTCAAGACTGCATCATGTAGTTATTCGATAATGTCAGAGTCGCTATAGAGTTGTTTTATCCAAGGCTCAGCTTGCTGTATTTATAAGGTATAATTCAACCAAAAATGTAAACTCAGTAATCATGTACTCACCCTCATGTAGTTTTTCGTTTAACTTCCAAACACAAATGAAGATATTCTCTATTAAGGCTGAAACTATTCCTCGAGTTATTCGAATTAAAAAAATCCACGGGGCAAAATCATCTGAGCAATAGATTTTTATATAATATAATATGGCAATTGTATGCATTAAAATGTATTAGTTTCACAGTTATTCATGTTTGCAATTTCAGCAATAAAACAACATTTTAAGGTATAATAAGGTTTATTATAATCAATTATTAATAATAAGATATATAAGATTTAATTTAAAGATACCTGTCTTATTTTCTCTTGTATATTTAGAATTGCGCTTTATTAAAGAAAAAAGTAATTATGCGATTAATCGATAGATTTAAGTACTAGATTAATCGATTACAAAAAGAATTGATAGCTGCAGCCCTATTCTTTACAAAACCTGTGATATTTTAGTCCCTCCATTTTAAAAGTCCATTCATCTCAAACTTAAAAGATCCAATAAATGTCATAAAGGGATCCTAAAATAACTAATCACGTGTCTAGTCCAAGTCTTCTGAAGAGACACGCTGGTGTAAGGCCGCCCAAATCGTCCCAATGGAGGCTAACGATCGGCGGGTGAAGGTCGCTGCGCGTTCGTCTTTTCAGCGGGGAAAAGGGGATTTTATTCCAATTCCTCGTTATCTGACTCCATTTAATGATAATTTAGAATTTGGGTTAGAATGCCATTTGGTTATTTGGTCATTCATTTTTAATAGTTTAACTACACATTTAATTATTCCGTTTAACCCTTTGTTGAAATTATGTCCGTTCATAACCTGAATAATTCCAGAGCAAGTCAGAATCAATCAAAGTATAACAATTTATTAACAATCAGGTAAATGTATAACGCCAATTACATAATCAATTCAAAGGTATACTTCACATCAAATACCCTAAAGTAAAGAATGAGATGTATACCGGACTTATCAAGGTTACATAATGCTGCATGGGTTAAAACGTCCAGCATTACGGGCTGACCTGAGTACAGTATCGAGCCCTGAGCTCTTTGCAACATTTCCTTAAATACCCAGAACCAGATACATACCCAGAACCATTTGAAACTCTTTCAAATGGAAACACTAGTTAACAATAGGAATTTGCATTGATCAGGTCCTATAGACCTGATTAGAAGAGAGGCCAAATGGCTGAAAGCCACACCCACCATACACCAAGGAAGGATATCTTTAAACCCTTAAAACATTGATTATCTTTTGGTTAACTTCTGTGGAGTTGAGATATTTGTACCAGTCGCACTGAGACATTTCAAACGATATCAAACACATATAATACTGTATCGTGAGGATTGACATTGTAACAAAGAGATTTCTGGTGCATTTCAGGTGATCTCAATATGAGGGGCAGCAGTAGTTTGGGGGAAGTTTCATGTGAGAGGAAAGGCATGTAAATTAGAGTCATTCATAGATGGTTCACTCAGTGTGATGTCGTCTCGGACAGAGACTCTAACTGTATGAATGAGTTCAGATGCTAATTTCCTTTGTTTTCTCAGAGCGATTAGACATTTCCAGCATCTACTAGCTTTTTCCAGCCTTACACTGGCTTTATATGATAACAGATTTACCTCAACGTGCATTCTGTAGGAAAACTTTCAAATGATTGTATCGTTTTGTTTTGTGGGTTTATCACGATTTATATCGAGTCGTGACATGAGTGTATTGTTTCACCCCTATCCAAAAGGATAAGGGTTGTACCTCATGGGTGTGTTTTGGGCATAACGTGCAGTAAACCAATCAGACTCATCTCCCTTTCCCTTTAAAAGCCAGTTGTGCTCGCACCAAGGCGGATTCGCTGTTTACATGCAAGCGGAAAGACTGAACGTTTCTCGTTTTATTTTTAATAAACGTGCTGCCTTGCGTCCCTGTGTGTGTAATAAGCAGAGTGTGTGTGTGTGTTGTGCACCTGCCTATAGGCGCATATTACTAACACACCCTTTCAATAACACCAAAATACTACACTATTGACTTTAAAACAGTTTCAATTGGTCAATAGTGCAGTCGTTTTCAAAATAGCAACGCGCCAACAATGCGCAATGGTTTTCAGACCAGAGACCCATGGGTGCACAGATGGGCATCATTGGATGTGAAAATTATAATATTGTCGGGCTGACACTAGCAAAAAACACTTGCGTCGGTCCTGGTGTTGCATTGTGCCGGGTGTATAATAGGGACCATAATGTTACACTGTAAAAAAATATAAGATCAGCTTAAGTTGTTACAACATTTGTTTTTATATTGCTTTAACCCTTAAATGCAAAATTTTGCCAAACATTCTTGCATATTCGGGTCGTTAGCGACCCGGATCTATATCTAACATGGATAGACCTCTACCTGTCGCGATATGTAAAACTCCTGATATTAGAGTAACAGTTACAGAAGAATAAAATAAAACGCATTTGGACTTGGAAGGGATCAGTTTGAGCAGATGTTTAAGACCATCATCATATGTCCTCGTCAGAGCCGTTTTCCAGTGCATTCAGCATCTGACTCATATTCGCAATCTCACGCATATTCTCCAAACTCATTTTCAACGTCTTCAAAATCAATATTTTGACCTCTGAAAGCTTCTTCAGCACATCCATCATCAAGTGACAGTGACACTAATATTTGATTGTGTTTAGTATTTGCTCTCTGCAGTAAATCACTGAGCCATTTCAAGTTTTGCTGATTATAATTATTATTGTTTTGTTTTCTGTCAGAGGTAACTATGAGTGAAACATCACTTCATCACTGCATATCAGACATTGCCACCTTGTGGAATAAAGGTGAATTGCACCTTATTTTTTCATTGTAGATTAATTTATCCTTGTGCAAAAAAATATACGTACACTCCTGCACATCTCGGGTCATTAGCGACCCTATACAATTTTGACAAAAAACGAGTAAAAAAAACAGGCATTCAATTATAATTATATTATTTTTTTCTTATATTGTTCAAAATGAATTGATTGAGGAATACTAAGAAGGTTGATGTCTAACTTTAAAAAATTAACGAGGAGGAGGGTAGTGAATGACATCTCGGGTTGCTAATGACCCGAGGTATGCATTTATGGGTTAACTCACAAAAAAGTGGAAATTGCTTAACTTATTTATTAAGTTATACAAGATTCAACTTATTTTTAAGTAATTTTACTGTCATTTAAGTTGCACTTAATCATCCAAGTTGGTTTATTAACTTCCCCGCCAGTTTAAAAAATAAATAAAAATTGCCAGCCACCGCCAGGGTTTTTTAATATTCACAAAAAATGTAATAGCCCATAGAAGCTTGTGTTCAATGAATATCTGAACATACATTATGTAAAAAGAGCTGACTATGAAAAGTTTATTCTAGCTTCAATTAGGGCTGCACGATATTGGAAAAATATTACATTGCGATATTTTTTCCCCCCAACGATATATATTGCGATATTGAGAGCCATCAATCCAGGCTAAAGTCAATAATTACCATTCCATGATATTAATAATTTCAGTAATAAGCAAGCTTCATTACAGGTGACAAAAATAAATGTTGGAAAGTATGTGCAAACATGAAACTAAACCTCCAGTGGGTGGCAGCAGGTGACCGTCTTAATGAGTGAGTCACTGAGTCGTTCATTCAAACGATTCATTCAAACGCTGAATCGTTCACGCTTGTTGCTGTGAGTGAGACGTGTTACGGGTCTGCTGTGAACGATTATCACTGCTGAAATAGAACAAAAACACTAAATATTGCATCTAAAATGTAAGTGACTTTAAATGAATGTTAATTAGTTGTTTATGGAGCTGTCATATGAAATCAGTGTCATTTTCAGTCGTGATGGTATTCAGTATTGTAATTTCTCCTCGAGAGGCTGCACGAGCGTCAAAAGCGCGACCTTATTATCGTCAGTTCATTATATACTATCCACTATCTATTGCCACGCACACTAATGCACAAATTTTTGCATTTTGGTGATTCTCTAGTTATGTTTTGTTTTAATCAGGCTCTTGTCCGTCAGGCAAGCAAAATTCTCTTACTCTTGTCCCTTCAAAACACCCACATGTCCTGGACAAGCGTTAATGTCGAGCCCTGCTTTGTATTCGTCGTAAAGATCTTTGAGTGTCGTTTTAAGTGGTCAGACAAATTGGTGGTGTTTTCTTGTTTTGTGGCCACAAGACACTCCATGCAAAGTACCTCTTTTTGGCCAACATCCTCCTTTTTGTTGCCGAAATAGTCTCAAAAAGATGATTTCTGGTACGAAACGGCGGTCGGTTCCTCTTCGTCGTGCATTTTAGCAGTGAATGTTTGGCGGTGAGCAGCGGAACGTGCATGTCACTCCAGTAACAAACTCTGTGTGTTTACTGTGTGCTACCGTTCTCTTAATACACCATGGGCTACTACCCTTCACATCGCATGTTCCGGCGATGTGAATATCGCTCACGCGCACATCGCGATGTCGATGTTAAAACAGAATATCGTTCAGCCCTATCTTCAATCATTCCTTTTTTATCAACACTTGAATATGGGTAAGTTTCATTAAAAAAAAGCAACATTTTGGACTAGTATTATCTGGGGACCTCTGGTGAACTATACTGTATGGCGGAATAGCACTTCTGAGAGTACTTCGGCTCGGCGCAGTAAAAAGTCCCGGCTGAAACATCCTCCCTCACATCTCCCCCTATTGACAGAAATAAGAGAGGGAGGATGTTTCAGCCGGGACTTTTTACTGCGCCGAGTCGAAGTACTCTCAGAAGTGCTATTCCGCCATACAGTATAGTTCTCCTTTTTAATCCGATTAGGAAAGCGCCACGTTTTATTTTATATCACCATACTTGATCGTTCAACTATTCGAGTAACTTTATTTAAATAGGGAAACCGTGGAGGTGTTTGGTCGCTTCTACTTGATCTCTGTTTGGTACCATAGTGGATGAACTGGGCTAAGCTAAATGCTATCAGATCGTCACCGCGCGTCAGAGAGATTAAGAGCACACACTGAGACGAGAGAGGTGTGTATCAACTCTGCTTAGTTAAGGGAATAACAGTTTAATATAAAAAAGTGGTGAAGTAACTCTTTAATGTTGATGATCACGTTATTTTTCATATGCATCTGCTTACATGCGGTCGCTTGTTTTTCTGCGTCTTCCTCGCGTGTTTTTATCAGTAGATTCAGTGCTCATTCAGGAGATGCGTAACAGCGCCCCCTAGCGTCTGGCAGGGAAAACACGGGAACATGGACAATTACGTTTTTGGCAAGGAAGCTTTTTGTCACAAATAACGGAAAATTCCGTGTTTGGCGGGGAAAGAGTTAATGTTAATCTAACAATTGCGCTATCATGGAGGGAAAAAAAAGTTGAATATATTTTTTTTTCTATAAATATTTGTTTTTGATTTGGTGTGTGTCAAATTTGGTGTTGTTACCAAGGATTTGAAGGTATGGTTGCTAGGGGATTTTGTTTTTTTTGGAGCCTTCAGAAAACTCAATTGTTGTGGAAACTTGATTGTTCTCAAAACTGACTTTAATAGCGCCCCCTAGCGTCTGACAGTGATTTTTTTTTTATTATTCAGCAACTTATTTATTTTACGTGCAAACGATTATTAAAAAAAAAAAAAAATGTTGTTCTTTTGCACTCTCTATTCATCAATGAATCCTGGGGGGAAATGCTCTTCCACAGAAATATGACCTGTTTTCAACACTGATGATGATCATAAATGTTTCTTGGTCATCAAATCCTCATATCAGAATGATTTCTGAAGGATCATGTGACAGGACTGGAGTAATGATGATAAATATAGCTTTGATCACAGGAGTAAATTACATTTTAGCATATATTCACATAGAAAACACTAGTAATAATCTTTCGCAGTTTACTGTATTTTTGATCAAATAGATTGGTGAGCAAAAGAGACTTCCTTCACAAACATTTAAGTCTTACTCACACCAAACTTTTGAAAGGTAAATAATGACTTCAGATGTCGAGTGTCTTGCTGTCAGCGAGTGAAGCACATGATTTATTCTTGTGTTGTGTGTGTGTGTGTGTTTCAGGATCAGGAGCAGTGTGTGTGGAAACAGAGACCCTCTTCATCAAGCTGCTCGGTTCATGGATATTCCCCTCTGGACAGGTCAGTGATGAGAACAAACACTCGGCTCGCTCCCTCCATCCCACCAGGTGTTGGCTTTGCATGAAAACTGCACTTTTGTTGGCATTTACTCATCGTGAGGCTTCTGTCCGCCGAGGTTTTCCGTAAGACGGATCAGCTAATATCCCGTTCGGCCCTCTGGTGTGTTTAGTCTCTCAGGGAAATGTGCTGGATCTCTGAATATTTCTGCGCGTTTTGGGTAATTGATGAATTGCAGTGAATATCTGGACAGGCTTCATTTTGTCGCCCTCGTCGGCTGCTTAATAACTGTAAATAGGCTCAAAATCTCCCTGCTTTTCCATGCTTAAATTGGAGTAACAAGGTTATTTTTAAATTAAGCACATTTATCAAGCTACCACAAACTTGTTTGCAAACTTAAGTGGTTATTACTTGGCCTCAAAACCCAATTAAACTCACTTTTTACACACACTTACACACACACACACACACACACATTCTCTCTCTCTCTCTGTCACACATACACACGCTTATTTGTTTTAAGGGCGTTTATGTTGCCTTTATATTTCTATACTTTTTTTGTTTGTTTTTATTAGTTGTGTAAAATAGGGGTCATCATACCAACATTTTAGTAGTTGAAATTTTATAATTCTCTTATCACAGCAAAAAAATTATTTATAATTGTTAACTTAAACCATAAACAAGTTTAATTACTTAATAAATACTATCATTATATTTATACCATGGTCTGTTTTAATACTTGATTCTGATTGGCTGGAAGGTGTGCAGTAAAACTGTTTAATGCACAGGTAGTTCCAATCAGTTTGATTACAGTTCGAAATTAATCCGCCACTATAAACACTGGTAACCATAGTAACACAGTTACGCTTGCAAACAGAGTCCGCCACTATAAACACTGGTAACCATAGTAACACAGTTACGCTTGCAAACAGAGTCCGCCACTATAAACACTGGTAACCATAGTAACACAGTTACGCTTGCAAACAGAGTCCGCCACTATAAACACTGGTAACCATAGTAACACAGTTACGCTTGCAAACAGAGGCCGCCACTATAAACACTGGTAACCATAGTAACACAGTTACGCTTGCAAACAGAGTCCGCCACTATAAACACTGGTAACCATAGTAACACAGTTACGCTTGCAAACAGAGTGACAGTGGCAGCTGGCAGTATCAGCCACGGATATGTCTATACGTATAACGTTACATATCTAAGGCAACATTAAGTGACATGAGACATGACGTGACACAGAAGCCAATGGCACATATGTCACTATGCGCAGATATGTATACATATCTATAACTATGCGCATATTGGCACATCCGTGGCACATGCGGTCTTCATTGTCATGTCACTGACATTATCGCGACACACTGACATGACACCGAGTTGCGGAACATGTCGCCGTGTGTCGTGCGTTTTTTACAGTCTATGATGGCCGTGACACTGACAGACTCGAGCACCTATATTATTATTCAATTTAATGCATTACATGTAATGTGTCTTTAAAGGTTGACGCGGGATTTATTTCACACTAGGCTACATAATGATGATTCGTTCAAATAAAGATTGCCTTGTCACTGCAGTGTTGCCTGTCATTCATAAATAATTTTAATAAATCCATTAAATAATCATTATGTTCGATTTGCTTAAGCAACAAGGGGATCTTCAGACTGACAAGAAGAGGTAGCAAATGCGGTAAGCACTGCATTGCAATACTTGCATTTTGCCCCGTCACTCTCAATTTTAAAGTGCTCCCATGCTGTATTTTTCTTTGCCCGCTTCATGTTAGAAAGCTGGTCATGACTTCTTGTGGATATTACAAATGTCTGGGAGCGCTCTGGCGGTCTCTAGTGGTGCAAAAATATATTACAACTAAATTCAAAGCACGTCATTGATGCCACGTAACAGAGCAAAATGTTTCACTCGGTTACGCAATTTTTAACGGTTAATCGGTTAACCATGGACACCCCTAATTGTATTACTGTATTTAAACATTCAGAGTTATTTTTTGTTATTACAAAAAGAGTTCTTAAACCTGTGACACTAATGATATTGTAATAAAAGCTTCAGCAATTAATCGCAACATGAAAAATTGATACCGGCACATGCCTATTCATTATTGCATCTTTGTTTTTTTCTATTTGAGACCAGAGTAGTGGTGCATTTAGTGGTACGTTTGACAAGCCTAGTGCTGAATGCTTTGCATCTTTATTGCAAAAATAAAGATTCTTGCCACTTAAGTGTGATTTCTCGCATCGCTAATTATGAAAGATGTCAGAAAGCACATTTATATTGTTGTAGAAGTACATGTCACATTCTCTGTGTTGCTGCAGAAACACCTTAAGTGTGTACGACAGGACCGCATGCTGTTCTGTGTGGATGTTTCTGGCTGAACATACACTCACACTGTGCGTGTGTGTGCGCGTGTGTGTGTCAGGATTGATGGTGTTGAATATCTGTCAGCAGGCAGCAGGGCTTGATTTATATTCCTGTGTTGTATTGACTGCTGTGTTTATAAGGAAACTCCAGCATTTATTCATGAAACTGAACTTCCACAGCCTCCGTCACACACACATGCACACACATATACTTGATTTTGCTCTTTTGTAGCGCAGAAAATGACAACTTTGTCTCAGATTTTTCAGATTCAAATACATCTGTACACTGGAAAAAATGTTTTAAAACTTAAAAAAGTAAGTAACCTGGTTGCTTTAATTTTGAGTTTACAGAAATAAAACATTTGAGTTGATACAATGAAGGAAATTGGTTTAATAAATAGAAACTCAAAATATTATTGTATCTGAACCACATAAAAAATGTGATAAATCATGAAAAGAGCACAAGATTTAGATTTGGCTGCGTCATCACAAATAAAACCAACCGTCTCCATTGACTTTCTATCGCGGGAAGCGGCCTCGTTATCATTTCAGTGTCATCATCACAATGTCTAAAAGCTGATATGTGACGAGGTGTACTGAAAACAAGCTAAAGAACCCAGAACCAAAAACCCAGAAGTGTTGATAAGCTGCTGACCCAAAAAACGAGCGTTTAAAGACATTAAAGTGGATACAGGCACTTGAGTCAGAGCGAGACATGCTATATTACAGTGAGAACAACGCCCACTGGAGGGGAAAGTCATCAGAGACAGGAAATATAACATATAAAACTGACATTTGATATTTGACAACATGTTTACTGCACACGTAGACATACTGAGACATACTGAGTGTCAGGATCCCAAAACTGACCCATTCTTCCAGCTGAAGCGTCACGTCTTATTGCCTGTGTCCACTTTAGTCTCCTTAAACGCTCGTTTTTTGGGATCGACAGCTTATAAAAACGTTAGTTATGTGTTTTTTAGCTTGTTTGCTGCACACCTTGTCACATATCAGCTTTTAGACAGTGCTCTGTTTTTTGTAATAAGTCCGAAATGACAAGGAGGCGGCCTCGCGCAATACAAAGTCAATGGAGAGTGATGTGGGCGTGGCCTAAATACGTTCTGTCTCTATTACCAGCCACTGTCACTTACACCAAATGCCGAAGTAAACGCAGTTAGAATGGAAAACCGTGAGTATTGCTATGGTGTGACTGCAACGGTTAGCACTACGACATTAATAGTGAATCACGCACAATCGATCATGAAATTCTTACTTTGCTTGGTTATCCGGGAAAAGTCACCAAGATTGGAGACGGCCGGCTCCGCCCACTTTGGGCTCCACAAATACGGGTGTGGTCACAGACACTACGTCCATAGTTTTATCTAGTCTACGGGTAAGACTCAATAAAATAAATAATAAAGGAGTGAACCAAGTGAGCGTCCCATTATTTATACACTGTGATTTTACTCCTTTTGATTGAATTGTGCATATTTTTGTATGTAAAATGAATATATTTGTTCTGTTTTTATGTTTAACTAAAAAAAATGCAGCGCCACTTAGAAAACAACAAATTCTTGGTTAAATAAAGGTTTAAAAAAGAAGGTTTATCAACAGCATTTCACTACGGTTACACTTGAATAGGTTACAAAACATAAAACTCAGTTAATTGCACCCAGCAGAGAGAGAGAGAGAGAGAGAGAGAGAGAGAGAGAGAGAGAATTTCAGAAAGAACAGATTGAGAGGCATGCAGTGTCTGTGTGGAGGAGGAGTGGATGGAGAGACTCGCTGACGGAGGGTTTTTTCTCTCAAGTCCATTAGAGGGCCCCATAAATCTGCTGCTGCTCTCAGAGCCACTGCAACACACACAGAGAGAGAGAGATTTCTCATTCAGCCTAAAGCTTTCGCTCACTCTCTCGTCTCTGTTTTAATTTAGAGAAAGCCGAGGGATGGAGGAGAGGGAAACCCCTGATGGTGTTACACACACACACACATTTGTTTTTGTGACATATGGGGACATTCCATAGGCGTAATGGTTTTTATGCCGTACAAACCGTATTTCCTATCCCCTTACACTGCCCCTGCCCCTAAACACACACACACACACACACACACACACACACACACACACACACACACACACACACACACACACACACACACACACACACACACAGGAAACTGCAGAATTCTGCATTTTTACTTTCTCATAAAAACTCCTCCTGTATGATTTATAAGCCTTTTGTAAAGTGGGGACATGGGTAATGTAAAAAAAAAACAAAACAAAAAAACAAGCGCGCGCGAACACACACTCTCACACGCACACGTGGGTAAAACTCTCCTCCAAGTCACTCACACGTTCATTTATTTATTCTGCAATCTGAAATTTGGTTCTGATGTCCACTTGTAGTGTTAGTTAAGCTGTTTTGGTTCAGCATATTTGGTTTTTCATCATTTCACTCCTACAAATAAATAAATAAAAAATAACTAAATTAGTCTCTCTTTACTTGTTTTCCGAAAAATATATATTTTTATATCCTTGAAACAATATCAATTTGCCTAGTGCATTTTGCATCACAGAACTGATGGATTTTCCCCCTTGTTTTTAACTGTAAAACTTACTTGTGCACTTTACTAAATGCAATAAGCTAATTACACTTAATATATAAACGTTTTGTGAACTCAACTGATTATGTTAAAGGGGTGATTAATTGTGGAATCAACTTTCCCTTGAGCTTTTGATATATAAAAGGTCTTGGTAATATTATAATATCCTCTAAGTTTCAGAGTAGGGATGCTCAATTCGGTTTATTTTCCTGACTTACAACCGATGCTAATTAATCGATTATTAACCGTCAACTGATAAGATTATAATATTGAATTGGCATTACATAAAAATACAATTTGCGAGTGTCTGTGACCTGTTAAAAATACTTTATTCAGGTGTTTTTTTTTTTTACTGTGCAAACCACAGAACAGGTCAACAACCGAACCTCGATTCACACTGTTCAGAAAAACAATAAAATCAATAAAATAAAAAGCATAAATAAATAGGCCTACACAAAATATTTTCACTAAAATAATTACCAAACTGGAGATGGCAAAATGAAAAATCACTGAATCCGTTTGAAGCTTTGAACAACCGGATTAGTTAAAAAAAATCACGCTTGCACACTGCCTCCGAAACTTTCGTCTGTCAAAAAAAAAAAAAATCGGAATTTTCTGTTTTCTCTTCGTTTTTGCAACACACTTATGTGAGTAAAACGTGTTTTATATGTAATAGTATTGCATTGTTATAGATCGATTGCGAGTCCTGGCCCATACGTGTCTGAGTCCAGCGTGCTAAAGGTATGCTCTGTTAGACATGCACACATAAACCAAACCATCTATAACAATGCAGTACTATTACATATAAAAACACGTTTTACTCACATAAGTGTGTTGCACCATTCCTGTCGGATCCAAATCCAGCAGCGATGGGAGATTGGTTAACAAACGATCCCGCAGTGAAATGAAGTGAAGATGTCTTCCCCACGTGAGCTGGAACTGCATTAAAAATAAAGTTCAACCACTCATTCCTAATATTAGGATCAGAAGGAAGCTTATGCAGTGACTGTTCTTCCACAACCAGGAATAGCGCAATATCTTAATCTTCCTCCGCATGTTTATAGTTGTTGACCAGCTAGCACGAGCCCTCCATGAGTCTGTGTGCGGGGCTACTGGATTAGATGAGTTGGTGGACGGGGCTACTGGATTAGATGAGTTGGTGGACGGGGCTACTGGATTAGATGAGTCGGTGGACAGGGCTACTGGATTAGATGAGTCGGTGGGCGGGGCTACTGGATTAGATGAGTCGGTGGACGGGGCTACTGGATTAGATGAGTCGGTGGACAGGGCTACTGGATTAGATGAGTCGACAGGCGGGGCTACTGGATTAGATGAGTCGGTGGACGGGGCTACTGGATTAGATGAGTCGGTGGACGGGGCTACTGGATTAGACGAGTCGGTGGGCGGGGCTACTGGATTAGACGAGTCGGTGGGCGGGGCTACTGGATTAGACGAGTCGGTGGGCGGGGCTACTGGATTAGACGAGTCGGTGGGCGGGGCTACTGGATTAGACGAGTCGGTGGGCGGGGCTACTGGATTAGACGAGTCGGTGGGCGGGGCTACTGGATTAGACGAGTCGGTGGGCGGGGCTACTGGATTAGACGAGTCGGTGGGCGGGGCTACTGGATTAGACGAGTCGGTGGGCGGGGCTACTGGATACGACGAGTCGGTGGGCGGGGCTACTGGATTAGACGAGTCAGTGGGCGGGGCTACTGGATTAGACGAGTCGGTGGGCGGGGCTACTGGATTAGACGAGTCGGTGGGCGGGGCTACTGGATTAGACGAGTCGGTGGGCGGGGCTACTGGATTAGACGAGTCTGTGTGCGGGGCTACTGGATTAGACGAGTCGGTGGGCGGGGCTACTGGATTAGACGGGTCTGTGTGCGGGGCTACTGGATTAGACGAGTCGGTGGGCGGGGCTACTGGATTAGACGAGTCGGTGGGCGGGGCTACTGGATTAGACGAGTCGGTGGGCGGGGCTACTGAATTAGACGAGTCGGTGTGCGGGGCTACTGCATTAGACGAGTCGGTGGGCGGGGCTACTGGATTAGACGAGTCGGTGGGCGGGGCTACTGGATTAGACGAGTCGGTGGGCGGGGCTACTGGATTAGACGAGTCGGTGGGCGGGGCTACTGGATTAGACGAGTCGGTGGGCGGGGCTACTGGATTAGACGAGTCGGTGGGCGGGGCTACTGGATTAGACGAGTCGGTGGGCGGGGCTACTGGATTAGACGAGTCGGTGGGCGGGGCTACTGGATTAGACGAGTCGGTGGGCGGGGCTACTGGATTAGACGAGTCGGTGGGCGGGGCTACTGGATTAGACGGGTCGGTGGGCGGGGCTACTGGATTAGATGGGTCGGTGGGCGGGGCTACTGGATTAGATGGGTCGGTGGGCAAGGCTACTGGATTAGATGCGCGGAAGAGGCGCCGTTTCATCGCGCACTGATGTCAGTATGAAGCACAGGACCGTTTGCTGAGCCTGGTGTCTATAAAAGCTTTTCTTTGACTAACAGGGAAGTTTTCAGCTCTGAAACTTAGAGGATATTCTTATATTACCATGACCTTTTATATATCAAAAGCTCAAGGGAAAGTTTATTTCTCAATTCCTCACCCCTTTAAAACACGTCTCTGTCTGAAAGCATTAGATCTGGTGTGAAACTAGTTTAGCCGGTCAGCCAGAGGGGCTAGACTTCTCTACCCTATCACACTTTGAGTAGAACGTTGCACTTTTTATGTGCACTTTGAGTTGATTTCTGTCACCCGTGTTCACCCTCTGAACCATTTACATGCTTCAGAATGAACCTAAATTCATCATGGTTTCATGTTCCCTGTGATGGAGCGATTTATTGGATCTAAGTGCTCCAAATGTGACCGACCGGACTTCCTGTCTGGCTCTGCTCATGCCCTCTCATGCGTTCATATGTAGTCCTTATGAGATACACCACGTTTATACTGCTTCAGTTTCATGACCCAGACTGTACAATGGACTTCAAGCGGCAACTGAGCATGTTAGCAAAATTTTCCCATGAACAAAGGTACAGCTGTTAAAGGGTTAGTTCACCCAAAAATGAAATGTATGTCCTTAACTCCTCCCCCTAATGTCGTTCCACACCCGTAAGACCTCCGTTCATCTTCACACACAGTTTAAGATATTTTATATCGTATATACCGTGATAATATTGATAACCGTGATCATTTGGGTCACTATAACAGTGATGATATTGATAACCGTGATCATTTGGGTCATTATAACAGTGATAATATTGATATCCATGATCATTTGGGTCACTATAACAGTGATGATATTGATAACCGTGATCATTTGGGTCACTATAACAGTGATGATATTGATAACCGTGATCATTTGGGTCACTATAACAGTGATGATATTGATAACCGTGATCATTTGGGTCACTATAACGTGATAATATTGATAACCGTGATCATTTGGGTCACTATAACAGTGATGATATTGATAACCGTGATCATTTGGGTCACTATAACGTGATAATATTGATAACCGTGATCATTTGGGTCACTATAACAGTGATAATATTGATAACCGTGATCATTTTGGTCACTATAACGTGATAATATTGATAACCGTGATCATTTGGGTCACTATAACCGTGATAATATTGATAATCGTGATCATTTGGGTCACTATAACCGTGATATTGATAACTGTGATCATTTGGGTCACTATAACCGTGATAATATTGATAACCGTGATCATTTGGGTCACTATAACCGTGATAATATTGATAACCGTGATCATTTGGGTCACTATAACCGTGATAATATTGATATCCATGATCATTTGGGTCACTATAACCGTGATATTGATAACTGTGATCATTTGGGTCACTATAACTGTGATAATATTGATAATCGTGATCATTTGGGTCACTATAACCGTGATAATATTGATATCCATGATCATTTGGGTCACTATAACCGTGATATTGATAACTGTGATCATTTGGGTCACTATAACCGTGATATTGATAACTGTGATCATTTGGGTCACTATAACCGTGATAATATTGATAATCGTGATCATTTGGGTCACTATAACAGTGATGATATTGATAACCGTGATCATTTGGGTCACTATAACAGTGATGATATTGATAACCGTGATCATTTGGGTCACTATAACAGTGATAATATTGATAACCGTGATCATTTGGGTCACTATAACCGTGATGATACTGATAACCGTGATCATTTGGCTCATTATAACCGTGATAATATTGATAACCGTGATCACTATAACCGTGATAATATTGATAACCGTGATCATTTGGGTCACTATAACCGTGATAATATTGATAACCGTGATCACTATAACCGTGATAATATTGATAACCGTGATCACTATAACCGTGATAATATTGATAACCGTGATCACTATAACTGTGATAATATTGATAACCGTGATCATTTGGGTCACTATAGCCGTGATAATATTGATAACCGTGATCACTATAACCGTGATAATATTGATAACCGTGATCACTATAACCGTGATAATATTGATAACCGTGATCATTTGGGTCACTATAGCCGTGATAATATTGATAACCGTGATCACTATAACCGTGATAATATTGATAACCGTGATCACTATAACCGTGATAATATTGATAACCGTGATCATTTGGGTCACTACAACCGTAATGTGAAATTTCCATACCGTTTCCTCCCTGGTCTGCAGTGTTCAGTGTGTGTGAGGCGTGTGGCAGTCTCTGTGTGTGTTTGTGTGTGTGTGTGTGTGTTTGTGTATGCTTGGCACGGGCCGCGGCCAGAGTTGCGGCTCATAAACATGAGCGCCGGCACTATTCATCAGCGCTCTCTGGTCACGCTGTCCGGCGGATCATGTTCACTCTGACCCGCTACAAGCTGACCCCGTGACCCGATACAGACGGAGGTGACCGGTAACAAGCAGCCGGCGCTCGACGTGCCACACACACACACACCAACCCAAACACACAAACCGCAGTCCTGCTAGTGCATCGGCTCTCTGTGAACCTCTATTCTATTCTATTCTATTCTATTCTATTCTATTCTATTCTATTCTATTCTATTCTATTCTATTCTATTCTATTCTATTCTATTCTATTCTCCTCTCCTCTCCTCTCCTCATTCTAAATTGCTGATTGCACACACAGCTTGCGTTGTTTGGCTTTACTCCAGTCCCTCAGCTGAGTCTGGTTTCTGCCAAGGTTTCTTTTCTTCACTTCTATCACCTGAAATGAAAGTAAGATGACGTGCTCTGGGTTGTCAGGATGTTTCGAGCTGGTTTCTAGGGTTTTCTGGGTTCTTTTCACCATTTGACTTTAAGTCATAGTGAGGTTTAAAACAGCAGATTTCAGAAACTGGTAACGCTGTAGACAGATGTTTCATGTTCTCCAGAACGGTGGTTTACAATGCCTTTTTTTTATACGACGTTCACTTTCAAAGTCCTGTGTTTTTATCTTAAATGCCTCGCAAGCACACATTAAAATTAAAGACACATTTGTTTGTTTCTTTCATTGCTGCCACTGGTGAGATCGAGACCGAATGAGCCAATCAGAATCCATTTTAGTAGAGCGCGCAATTTGATTGGATGGTAATAGAGCCATGCAAATCGAGCTTCTTAATTGCTAACGCAGTGAGCGATCATTTAGCAGATGCTTTTATCCTTCCTAATTGACTTGCTTTAATGAATTACTCGACCAGTTTCCATGAAAAACAGGGGGTTAAATCACCATAACGCATCATTTGCAACCTGTTTGTCTTCTGTGTTGTGTCATTGTACAGTCCCGTAGGACAGCATTCATTTTGGATCATGTAAAGTTGGCATCTTCTGTCAAGAAAATAATTTCAGAGGTGAAGAAAAGTCACTTTTGATTGCGTGTGAATATTTATGGTTAATGCTAGCAACTGAGATTCAGTAAATGGACACATCACTTCTTGAAACCAAAAGCATTCTGGGTATTATTCAAAAACAAGTGTCTTTCTCGGTAACACTTTATTTTAAGGTTCAGTTATTAACTATTAACTAGCTGCTTATTAGCATGCGTATTACTAGGACATTGGCTGTTTATTAGTACTTATAAAGCTCATATTAATGACTTATTCTGCATGACCTTATTCTACATCTCATAATCCGACCCAATACCTAAACTTAAACGCTACAAAAACTACCGTACTAACTATTAATAAGCTGTAAATTAGGGGTTTATCAAATAAATTATTTGATTTGATTGGTAACAGCCCTATGGTGTCTTATTTTAAATGAATGTAAAGATCAATTGGTCACACTTTAGTATGGGGAACACATGTTCACTATTAACTACCACTTTTGCCTCAATAAACTCCTAATTTACTCACTATTAAGTTAGGGGATAATGTCCACCCAGCCGGTTGTTATCGCAGAATAAACCCCTTCAGAGTGATCAGGACCCCGACGCGAAGCGGAGCATCACTCTGAAGGGGTTTATTCTGCGATTACAAACCGGCTGGGTGGACATTATCCCGCTTATTACACGGCTACTAGTCTCAAATAAATTAGACACAAAATATTGTCTTGAGATTAAATATTTTATTAGCTCTTACGCAAAGCTTCTGCGAAGAAAAACAGTTCCAACCTGCTTTAAGCCTTTATCTATCGCTGCTAAATGTTGATAATGAATGCTGAAAGGGTTAGTTCACCCAAAAATCAAACCAAGCCTATGATTTACTCACCCTCAAGTCATCATAGGTGTGAATGACATTCTTCTTTCAGACAAATACAATCGGAGTTATATTTAAAAAGTCCAGGCTAACGTTAATCCCAGCAGTAGTTGTAGCTGTTTCTGAAGTCCATAAAAAATGCAGCTGTCCATCAAATAACGTGCTCCACACGGCTCCGATGGGTTAATAGAGCCTTCTGATTCGAATCGATGCGTTTGTGTAAGAAAAATATCTATATTAAAAACGTTATAAAGGAAACCTGCCTTCCATTGTAACCCGCGGCTGTTTAAGCCACAAGATGGCGCCAGCGTTAAGCACAGAAGTAGTACCGGTCAAGATCACTCGTAGTACCCGGATGAGCGGTTCTTATCTGGAAATAACGTACCGCTGGAATGCACGATTGACCAATCAGAATCAAGTATTTCACAGAGCCGTGTAATAATAGTTAGTAAGGTAAGATTGGGTCGGATTAAGGGCTGTAGAATAAGGTCGTGCAGAATAAGTCATTAATATGAGCTTTATAAGTGCTAATAAACAGCCAATATCCTAGTGATATGCATGCTAATAAGCAGCTAGTTAATAGTTAATAACTGAACCTTAAAATAAAGCGTTACCGATCAAATTTAAGAATATGAGATTAGGGGTAAAAATGCCCTTTAAAAAAAGGTAAACGTATCCCAAATATGCAGATTTTAATATGCCAAAGCAGATCGAACACTGGTGAGAATGTTGCTTCAGAATAAATTATATTTACAACACACAAAAAATTTAAAATAAACCTTTTTTTCCAGACAAGCACAGTTTTTACTTTTTCTTTACTTATCCAAGCACATGGACCGGTTTAATGTTGAGCTCTGTAATGAATGGGGTTAAAAATAATTACAATTAATTATCAGTAGAATTAAAAAAAAAAAAAAAAAAAATCTGTTGAAAACCAGATTTTTTTCCACAAAAATCCCCCCCCCCCAAAAAAGTCTGGAAAATTGGGGGTTGTCTTAAATTCAAGGTCGTTTTATATTGGGGTATATACGGTATTAACTAGCTGCTTATTAGCATGCGTATTACTAGGATATTGGCTGTTTATTAGTACTTATAAAGCTCATATTAATGCCTTATTCTGCATGACTTTATTCTACATCCCTTAATCCGACCCAATACCTGAACTTAAACGCTACAAAAACTACCTTACTAACTATTAATAAGCTGTAAATTAGGGGTTTATTGAGGCAAAAGTTGTAGTTAATAGTGAATGTGTTCCCCATACCAAATTGTTACGTATTTATATATTATTTTGCATGTGATTAGCATTTTGTCTCTGCTATCATAAAACCTTGCATTACCTCACTCCAGTCCCTGTCTTTGCAGAAAGGGGCGGAGCTTAGCCTCCATAATCTGTCATCTGATGTCGAGGCGTTTTTTGAATAATACCCAGAATGCAAAGCAGAGGGTTGGTGTCCCGGTAAAACACCTCGACGCCCACCGCGGCGGGCAATTAGTCTCTCGACGTGGGCGCGACTCGAAACTCCTGAACCTTTTCGTTCTCCAATCACGTCTGATGGATTGAGCCGACAGCCGCCAGCATCTGGCTGTTAGCAGGCTCAAGCGTCGCGCCCCAAACGCCGCGCTGATTAATGGCCGCTGCCCGCACTCAACAGAGGCGGAAATTAAGCGTTTGAGTCTAAGCGTTGCATTTGTCTGAAGAGCGCGAGGGGTTGAGAGGCATTTGTCATTTTGTCAAAACCTGCCATGGTTGAAGTTTGAAGTCCTCCACGCGAGGAGTTATAGCGGCGTGCAAACACCTGCTTAACATCACAAAACTGCATTGTTTATTGTGCATAATGTTGGCTCAGTTTGCTTCTGTTCCTCTTTAAGTCTAACTAAATACGAGTCAAATCCCTTTACTGCAAAAAAACTCTTCTTACTCAGTAATTTTGTCTTGTTTCTAGTCTAAATATCTAACAATTCTTAAATCAAGATGCATTTTATATCATCTTTCACCAAGAAATATCTTGTTGAAACGACAGTCTTACCGCTATTTGACTACGGAGACATCGTTTATAGAAATGCTCGTAAAGGGACTCTTGACCAATTAGATGTATTGTACCATACAGCTATTCGATTGATTACCAATGCCCCTTACAGAACACGTCACTGTGAGCTTTACTCCCTTTTAAATTGGTCATCATTACACAGGGGCGTGGGACTGGGGGGATAAAGGGTACTGAGTAACCAGGGCCCAAGGCAGGGAAGTCCGTTTTCTATACATACACATACATGGTACGGGGGCCCAGCAAGATGGTTTGTACCCAGGGCCCAAAATTTGGTACTACGCCCCTGTCATTACACATCAGACGGGAAAGACATTGGTATGTTTTCACTTATAAAGTCCTGTTAGGTTTATCACCAAAATATCTTAAAGAATTGCTTCAACCTCTTATTAGTACATATACAACCAGATCATTGCATCAAATTCTTTTAAATATCCCAAAAAAGAAATCCGCTTCTGGTCGTTCAGCTTTTTGTTTTGCTGCTCCTAATGACTGGAGTTTGGTACAAAAGTCACTGAAACTGGAATCAGATTTCAATCTCAGCATTCAATAAACGATTAAGGAGGGATTTTATTACAGAAGGTAAATGTTTTACATGAATGTTTTATATAGATGTACTGTAAAATATGTTTGTTTGTCTTTCAGGAGATCTAATTCTCCTGCCAGGCTGTTGTTGAAAATAAGAACTTGCTCTTAAGTAACTTGCCTGGTTAAATAAAGGTTACATAAACAAATTTACTAGGTAAGTAAAATGACATTTTTGACAGTTTTGTTAAAAATAAAACTTTCTGGGGAATCTGTTAAGGCTATTGATGTGAATAATTATACCTTTCCCTCCTAGTGTAAGTGCTGGCTGGATCTGTTTTTTTCTTTCTTTTTCTTCTGTTTGCTTTGTTCTTTTTGTGCCTTAATTGTCTGATTCACTGCCTTTTTAGTTTGTACTGTGCGCAAAAATAAAATCGAAATGAAGTGAGTTTTTGCTTAAGAGGCAAAATGATCTGCCAATGGGGTGAGAAAAATAATCTTGTTTCTTGTGTCCGTCCCAAAGAGAAGTAAGATTATTTTTCTCACCCCATTGGCAGATCATTTGTCCTGTTTTAAGCAAAAACTCACTTCATTTTGATATTTTTCCCCCAGAAAACAAGCTAAAATATCTTATGTCATTTTACTTATCTAGTAAATGAATCTTGATTTAAGAATATTTAGATATTTGGACTGGAAAAAGGAAAAACAATACTGAATAAGAAGAGCATTTTTTGCAGTGTTTAATTTCTCCCTGTCTAGTTTCTTCTCAACAGCAGTCGAGAGTCTCCTGCGTTTCAGGTGGTTATAGTGCATCAGAGAGCAGTTTTTAAAGGTCTTGTCTTGGTCTTGGACCCCATTTATACTCGTCTCGGCCTCGTACTGATGCTGCGTTCACGCCGCACGCGAATGACACAAATAAATCGTGCTATTCGCGCGAAGTTGGACGCGTGAACATTTTGAATCCATTCGCTTCATTCTCGTCTGACATTCACTACACAACAGATGCGAATTTGCGTCATGGTAGAGGCTTCAGCCAGACAGCGGCAGTCGGCAGAAGGACTAGCCGAATTAAGGCTGCTCTCGACGGGTTGATGCGCGCTGAGCGCCGCTGATCGCCTGGGTCTCACACCTCCGAAAACACCAGATTAGGGCTGGGATAAACGATTATTTTTTAAACGATTAATCTAGCGATTTTTTTTTTTTTTTTTTCGATGCATCGATTAATCTAACGATTAATTTTTCCTGTCCGATTCGGTTTCGATTCGATTACCGATTATCTCCCCATTAATTGCCTAATAGCAATTTATACATATTGATTTAATTTTCTGAATGAAAAAACGAATTCCTTAACATTGCAATATATGTTTATTGCTCTTAAAATTCCAAAGTAAGACTATACAAGAGCAATGCATTCAACAAAACCTTGAAAACATAAAGTAGGCTACACACACAGACACACACACACACACACACACACACACACACACACACACACACACACACACACACACACACACACACACACACACACACACACACACACACACACACACACACACACATAAATAAGTATAAACCAACAATAAAGAAACACAATATACAATTTTTCTATGTATGCAACTCAGCCTACAGGCTATGCCCATCGATTAAATATCAACAAGTTGGTTAATCAAATCCGGGGACACACTGCAAGCGTGAGCGTCTCGGCTGCGTGGCGTGTCCGTTTTTGTTTCGGCTCACATGTTAACAGGTTGGAGTTTGCACACTGACTGTGACGCGCGGAAAACGCGTGCATGCTGGAAATAGAAGAGCGCCTATTTTTCACGTCTGTTGGGAGCGTCTCCAGGCAAAATAGAATAGGAAAAGATGTTTATATATCATTTTGACACGAATACATATTATTAAATTACATTTTCATGTTTGAAAGTCTGTAGGTTTACATAAATGCAGATATAGGCCTAATTGTAATAATAAAAAACGTCAATTATCGATTTTGAAATGTTGCAACTGTCAATACAGAACGAAATATTCTGTAGCCTATTTTGCCGTCAATACCATAGATATGTGGCTACTCCCGACGTTGTCTTTGCTGTATCAGTAGGCTATTTATGTTTAACATTAGGAATAGGGCTTCCCTCCGCATCAATAGCAGCAGCAGCGCCGCGTCAGACACGCTTCTAGTGTGCAAAGGCAGAGAAAACGCCACGCAGCCCCGTGGCTGACCCGCAACAGAAACGCCACGCGCATCCGCGGCATGACAGTGAAAACAGTTACATGTAGAGTGCATTACGGGCGCCAATACTCCGTTTAAAACCGGAATAGTCCTGGGATGAAACTGTGCTCTCTTAGAGGATGGATACCCTCGGTCACATCAGCGCGATTAGACATTGAACATTTTAAATTTAAAACAGCTTATTATGTAGGTAACGTAGCCAATGTGTCCGATGCTTTCACTTGATGCAAACGTTTGTTTTTGTGATTAAAATACATCAAATATTACCAAAACATCTGTCTTCCTGTGTGCAGAAATTTGTTTATGTAGCCGTGACAACAAAACGCGTGCGCGCATGCCTGTGATGCTCCGTGCGCACCGCGCGCCAACCCCATAGACTGTGGCCACCCCGCAAGCCTTGCACTTCTGAAAGTCTGAGGAGCCACTCGTGTTGCTACCATAGATATACATAATAAATAATATACTTAATTACATAATATACTTTATTATGTACATCTATGGTTGCTACTACTCTCCGGCGCCGCCATCTTTATTTTGAGTCTGACGAATCGACGCGCATATTTTGCGTCGACGTATTTTTTGCGTCGATGTCATCGATGACGTCGACGCGTTGTCCCAGCCCTACACCAGATAAAATGTTCTCTTATTAAATAAACTACATATTTGAGCTTTAAACATTCTCGCTACATTCTCTATTCACGAGCTACATTCTCGCCTGAAAAACTAGTATTAATAGTTTTCGTCCTTCAGATGAGACGTTAAACCGAGGTCCTGACTCTGTGTTCAAATTAAAAATCCCAGGATGTCCTTCGATAAAGTGTAGGGGTGTAACCCCGGCATCCTGGCCAAATGTGTCCATTGGCCTCTGTCCATCATGGCCTCCTAATCATCCCCCTATCCTGATTGGCTTCATCACTCGGTCTCCTCTCCACCAATCAGCTGATGTGTGGTGAGCGTTCTGGCGCAAAATTGCTGCCGTCGCATCATCCAGATGGTGCTGCACATTGGTGGTGGTTGAGGAGATTCCCCCCTTCAATGTAAAGCGCTCTGAGTGCCTTGAAAAGCGCTATATAAATTGATCAAATTATTATTATTATTATTATTATAAAACTACATTTTGTGACAGAATAATAGTAGTATTTTTTAATTACTCTGGCCTCGGGGTTTCCCATCCGTCACTTCACCACGTGACAGCAGTAAGCAGGCTCCTCGTTGGTTAACGCGGCGTGAATATCCGGCAAAGTTAAAAAATTTCAACTTGAGCGATTTGCGTGTTTTACGCGTTCAAAACGCTCAATTCGCGTGATTCTTGCCGCGTCATTCGCGAGAATCACACCGCCAAATGCCTATTCGCGTCTCTGCATTGACTTAACATGTAAATCACTCGCGCGAATCGCGTCATTCGCGTGCGGCGTGAACGCAGTATAAGAGCACTTTATTTCAAGGCCACAGCTGCGAGGATATCACCAAATTGCTGGTGCATTATCTGATTTATTTTGTTAACTCAGTTAATGGGATTTGATGTAAAACCTCCTGCTTCAAATGCATTCAATAACTTAATTTATATTATATTATAACTGTTTTAGACTGTAAAAAAAGATGGACATGGTGTCTGTGATGTCACCCAAAGGATTGTGAAGAGCAGTTTTGAAGTTGTGATATTTTGGCAGCGTGTCATCGCGCATCACGCCCAGATAACAGAAAATGGGCAAAGAGGCGGGACGTGGGCGGAGCTTAGGTGATACAGACAGTAGACATACGGCAATCCACCTGTCACTCAGTGGCCACGCCCTTAATTATGCAGAACTTTAAAGCTTTATATAATGTAAACGAATGAGTTATACAAAAATTCGCCCCCTCACACTTGTCATAAAGGTCAAAATTAGTTGTATAGACCAAAACCAAAATGTGTCCCGGGCTGTAAACATGTTTTATTCTGCTGTAAAGTTATTTTAATATGGGGCTCAATGAGCTTCTGCTCTTTCTGGAGCCTCTAGTGGCCAGTCGAGGAATTGCAGTTTAAGTCACTTCAACAGAAACTGGGGGAGGTTGCCGCCTGGTCAGAAATCGACAAGGGATTGTCAAAAATTTCACAAATTAATACAAATGCCCAAATATGATTGCAAAAAGTTATTGTATGAGAGAGTGATTTTTTTTATTAGTGTTGTTAATGGGTTAGTTCTCCCAAAAATGAAAATGATTTCATTGATTACTCACCCTCATGTCGTTGGACACCCGTGAGACCTTCGTTCATCTTCAGAACACAAATGAAGATATTTTAGTGTAAAGCTGAGAAAGGCTTCAGAAAGGCCTCCATTGGCATTCAGGACATTCCCACTCACAAGACCCATAAAGGCACTAAACACATCGATAGAAAGGCCATCTCACTACAGCGGCTGTACAATAATGTTACAATGCATTCCACATATAGTGATGCACATACTTTTCAGAGTAGTTCTTATATTTAGCTTTTTAAAGTTTAATTAATCTCTCAAATTATGCCCACCCTGCCTCTTCATTAGGGCTTGGGTATCGATTCAGATGTCCCAATTCGATTCGATTTCGATTCACAAGCCCTCAAATCAATTCCATCTTGATTCGATTTTGATTCACAAGCCCTCAAATAATTTCGATTTCGATTCTTGATTCGATTTCGATTCTCAAACCCTCAAATCGATTCGATTCTCGATTCGATTTCAGTTCACAAGCCCTCAAATCGATTCGATTTCAATTCTCAAGCCCTCAAATAATTTCGATTTCGATTCTTGATTCGATTTCGGTTCACAAGCCCTCAAATCGATTCGATTTCAATTCTCAAGGCCTCAAATCGTTTCGATTTCGATTCACAAGCCCTTAAATCAATTCCATCTCGATTCGATTTCGATTCACAAGCCCTCAATTCGATTCGATTTCGGTTCACAAGCCCTCAAATCGATTTAATTTTCAATTCTCGATTCGATTTCAATTCTCGATTCGATTTCGATTCTCAAGCCCTCAATTCGATTCGATTTCGGTTCACAAGCTCTCAAATCGATTCGATTTTCAATTCTCGATTCGATTTCGATTCACAAGCCCTCAAATAAATTAGATCTCGATTCGATTTTGATTCACAAGCCCTCAAATAATTTCGATTCTTGATTCGATTTTGATTCTCAAGCTCTCAAATCGATTCGATTTTCAATTCTCGATTCGATTTCAATTCTCGATTCGATTTCGATTCACAAGCCCTCAAATAAATTCGATTTCGATTCTCGATTCGATTCTCAAGCCCTCAAATCAATTAGATCTCGATTCGATTTCGATTCTCAAGCCCTCAAATCGTTTCGATTCACAAGCCCTTAAATCAATTCCATCTCGATTCGATTTCGATTCACAAGCCCTCAATTCGATTCGATTTCGGTTCACAAGCTCTCAAATCGATTCGATTTTCAATTCTCGATTCGATTTCAATTCTCGATTCGATTTTGATTCACAAGCCCTCAAATAAATTCGATTTCGATTCTCGATTCGATTCTCAAGCCCTCAAATCGTTTCGATTCACAAGCCCTTAAATCAATTCCATCTCGATTCGATTTCGATTCACAAGCCCTCAATTCGATTCGATTTCGGTTCACAAGCTCTCAAATCGATTCGATTTTCAATTCTCGATTCGATTTCAATTCTCGATTCGATTTCGATTCACAAGCCCTCAAATAAATTCGATTTCGATTCTCGATTCGATTCTCAAGCCCTCAAATCAATTAGATCTCGATTCGATTTTGATTCACAAGCCCTCAAATCGATTCGATTTTCAATTCTCGATTCGATTCTCAAGCCCTCAAATCAATTAGATCTCGATTCGATTTTGGATTCTCTAATTTAAATGAATATAGATTTAATACAAATACTGGGTTTTAATAAAAAAGAACAGTGAACATAAGTAGGTAATTAAAAAGAAATGAAGAACCACAAACCTGTATATAAAACTTTTTATTTTAGGTAATGTTACACTGAGTACATTAAAACAGAACACATCTCTATTTCAAATCCATACAATTGTTAAATACAATTTTGATGCAACTTTATTCTGAAAAATTATCTGAGAAGTATTTTATGGATGTTTTGATATATTTATTCTAAAACAAAAATATATTTTTTTAGCAATTTTCAGTACACGACAAGCTTTTCTTGCGATTTTGCTGCCTGTCATGTGTGCGTTTACTTTTCATGCACGAGAAACACGTTGATTACTTTTTTTACAGTTAATTCCTGGACACGAGTAGTTGCCGTGGTAACGGACAACAATACCTTAACGTGCTGACTTAAGTTGACTAACTATTTTTTGAGGAAATCTGTAATAATATAAGCTATTAAGGTTTGAATTATTGATCCTGCGTTGTATATAATTTGAATATCTCTACAATGACTAACCTACGAGCTTAAGTGACTGCTCAAGTTTGATCCTAATGCAAGGCAAGCATTTGCGTGTAAGTTATGTGATCAATTTTTAGCGGTTGTGTGCTCGGCTGTGTGTGTTTTCACACCAAATGGTTCTGCAGATTTTTAGTATTACTACAGTATCTCACCTGAGCATTATAAAAGGCGACAACGCACCGGAAGCTGCCATTTAAACACTAAATGAATAAATGATGTGTGGCTCTTGCTCCTATGTAAGATCACACAAGGCAAATGGGTGACATCTAATGGAGAAGACTAGTAATTTCGATTTACGTTAATCTTATGTTCAATGTTAGCGGAAAGAAATATGAAAAAAAAATCGATTCGTGGCCTTTGAGAATCGATTCTGTATTGACCAGATTTTAAAAATCGATATTTATTTATAATTTTTTTTTTTCAGCACTACTCTCCATAAACATTTCTACTCCATAAACTTCTACTCAAGTCACTTTTTTGATAGAGCACTCGTACTTTTACACAAGTCTGGGTCTCTAGTACTTCATACATCTCTGTGTGGTTTAAATAAAGAGTGTTGGAACCGATAATTGAGAACGCAACGCAGCCCCGGGTCACAGTACAAAATGCACGTGATGCCTTCAGTAAATGAAGCTCACGCGCTTCAGCACCACAACTATAGACCACAACACTTTTGTTTTTGGTCCCTTCCAGCAAAATTTAGTTTTTCTTAGGTAGGGATGTGAAATGGGTATTAATTTTTGATATAAAAAGTCTTAAAGGGATACTTCACCTCTTTTTCATATTTAACTATTAGAGCTGTGCAATATATCGAAATATCGCAAATGTACATATTGCAATATGCATATCGCAAAGGCATGCAATATCTGAAAGATTTTAATAAGCTGCTTCAACATTGTGAAAAGTGTACGGCATATAACAGGGAATAGACTGGGCACACAACTGTTACTTATCTGTCAACACACAGTTATGTCAAAATGGCTGTCTTGATGAGTATTCATGTAAACTCAGTCGGTTATGCTTTAAGTGAACGATATCAGAAAGAAATATTTCAAAAAATATCATTTAAATAGATTTTACACACTAATAGCAATAGCGTGACGCATCTCAAATATCACATTATTTAACAATCGCATATCGCATTTTTCTTCAATATCGCACAGCCCTATAAATTATTCCCTTAAAGGGATACTTCACCGCTTTTTTATATTAAACTGTTATTCCCTTAACTAAGCCGAGTTGATACACACCTCTCTCGTCTCAGTGTGTGCTCTTAATCTCTCTGACGCGCGGGGACGAAAAAGAAGCTGATAGCATTCTGATAGCATTTAGCTTAGCCCACTGATAGCATTTAGCTTAGCCCACTGATAGCATTTAGCTTAGCCCACTGATAGCATTTAGCTTAGCCCAGTGATAGCATTTAGCTTAGCCCACTGATAGCATTTAGCTTAGCCCACTAAGCCCAGTTCATTCACTATGGTACCAAACAGAGATCAAGTTAAAAGTACCAAACACCTCCACAGTTTCCAGTTACTCGAATAGTTGAACAATCAAGTAAGGTGACACAAAATAAAACGTGGCGCTTTTCTAAGCGGATTAAAAAGGAGAACTATACTGTATGGCGGAATAACACTTCTGAGAGTGCTTCGACTCGGAGCAGTAAAAAGTCCCGGCTGAAAAATCCTCCCTCACATCTCCCCCTCCCCCCTATTGACAGAAATGAGAGAGGGAGGAGATGTGAGGGAGGATTTTTTTTTAACCGGGAATTTTTACTGCGCCGAGTCGAAGTATAAATGTAAAAATTAAAATTTAAAAATCTTATTTTTAATCAGGTAACTTATTTTTTTAAAATATTTTTTTACGGTGGACCTATTGACTCTTTTGGGTTTATTTTTATGCCTCAAGTTGATAAACGTAAACGAGTCCTCGATTAAGAGTGAGAAAAATCTTCCTCTGGGTAACTTTACTGCTGTTAATTATACCGTAGGACACCTATTGACACTCTTGGGTTTATTTTTATGCCTCAAGCATGGTTCCCCGGGGTCTTAAAAAGCCTCAAAAGCATTGAATTTATTAATTTGGAAATTATACCTTAAAAAGATTTGGAAAAAGTCTTGAATTTTGATGTCTGGGTCTTAAAAATGTAGATTTTTCAGCTGTGACTTTTTACTGCGCTGAGTCAAAGTACTCTCAGAAGTGCTATTCCGCCATACAGTATAGTTCTACTTTTTAATCCACTTAGAAAAGCGACACGTTTTATTTTATATCATCATACTTGCTCGTTCAACTATTGATGTAACTGTATTTAAATAGGGAAACCGTGGAGGTGTTTGGTACTTCTAACTTGATCTCTGTTTGGTACCATAGTGGATGAACTGGGCTTAGTGGGCTAAGCTAAATGCTATCAGATCGTCACCGCGCGTCAGAAAGATTAAGAGCACACACTGAGACGAGAGAGGTGTGTATCAACTCTGCTTAGTAAAGGGAATAACAGTTTAATATAAAAAAGCGGTGAAGTATCCCTTTAAAAAGACTTGATTTTAACTTGAAGAAATCTGTAGGAACCCTGGGATTGACACGTAAACGAGTCCTCCATTAAGAGTGAGGAAAATCTTCCTCTGGGTAACTTTTCTGGGCTTGTTCAAGCGCTCTAAAAGTGAAACGTGAGGATCATTTTTTTTCTCCCCTGGACTCACGAGGAAACGGATACCCCGATATCACGGCAGCGTCAATCCTCAGGAGCGGCTCGGGTCGTTTTATCTGCGGTTGAAGCGGCCGTTCTCCTGCACGTGTCCCGTTGAGCCTGTCTGACCTTGAGCGACTCGGATCGGTCGCATCTTTAAACCGGGCCTGTGGTTCTGGAGTATCTGGGTTTCCGTTTGCAGTGTTACCGAGCCTGCGGTAAGGGCCGCGGTGGATCCGTGCCCGGGACTTTGAACAGACTAATGGTTACAAACGCTGGCTCGGGTCCACGAGCCGCCCCTCAGGCCCTGCCTGAAGAGCTGCTGGATCAGTCGATAACACGCAATTTAGAAAATCAGCCAAGTTTGCAGAAAGAAAGAGCTAATATCGGAAATAAAGACGGATACATAATCTGAGGCTGGGGGACTTTTTCATGCGCAGAGAGTTATTTGTTATCCGGAAGCAGCGCTGAAACGCTTGGCCGTCTGAAGCGTCGAAAGCCCCGCTGACCCAAGCTCTCTCTCACTTTAGTGTCGATGGAAATCTAATTGCCCCGAAAAACGATCAATGGAAAGTAAATTGGTTTCTGTGTGAAAGCGAACATGTAATAAGCTCTGAGCTGCTTTAATATGTGCTGCTTTTGCATCTTGAATCATGCTGTTTTTTTTGTTTTTTTTTATGGATTCCTGTATGTGCTCGTTCTCCATCGCTCGCTCGCTCTCTCTCTTTGATTCTCTCTCAAGCTCCATCAGTCCTTCAAACTGGACGATGTGTTTTTCTCGGAGTGCTCGCAGGCGTTTGCGGCGTCCTGATCAGATATTTTTTTGGGGGAGGGGGGGTCGGTCTGTAGTGAGATAAAGGGTTGTTGTTAGGCACAGTGTGCATGGATAGATAGAGACATGTGGATGGATGGACAGACAGATAAATAGACGGATGGATGGATGGATGGACAGACAGATAAATAGACGGATGGATGGACAGACAGATAAATAGACGGATGGATGATGGATGGACAGACAGATAAATAGACCGATGGATCGACAAAGATGGATAGACAGACAGACAGAAACACGGACAGACAGACAGATGGACAGACGGACAGACAGATAGACGGCTAGACAGACAGACAGATGGACGGACAGACAGACAGATGGCTGGACAGACTGATAGATGGCTGGACAGACAGACAGATAGACGGATGGACAGACAGATAGACGGATGGACAGACAGATAGACGGATGGACGGACGGATGGACAGACACAGACAGACATATAGACGGATGGACGGACGGATGGACAGACAGACAGATAGACGGATGGACAGACAGACAAACAGACAGATAGACGGATGGACAGACAGACAAATGGACGGATGGATGGACAGACAGACAGGTAGACAAACGGATGGACAGTTAGACAGACAGACAGGTACACAAACGGACAAAGGTGGATAGACAGATAGATGGCTAGACAGACTTTTAGACAGACAGACGGATGGACAGACAGACAGATATATAGATCGACGGATGGACAGACGTACAGACAGATATATGGATAGACAAATAGATAGAAGGACAGACAGATGGATAGATAGACAGACAGACAAAGAATTTTGCTCACTGTACTGCTTTTTTTGTTCTCCGAGTTTTGTCCGATTTCTCTCCTGAACTTCAGATGAAAGAGTGGCTGGTCATTGTGCATGTCAGTCGTATGATCTCATCTCCTGTGTGTGGGCGGTTCCTGAGCAGATTAATCTGTGCTGTGAGCTCGACTTCATGCTAGTGTCTCTAAACAGACATCTGTGATGTGTCTGCCGTCGGTGCTTCTTTATCTCCATCTTTCTTCTTTCCAGTCATTCATCAACTTTAGCGTCCTCGGATTATTCATCAAAGGTCGTCAGAGGATCAGATTAACGGCGGGCCGCTGTCATGAAGCGCGGTGGGTGTGTTTTATCAGAGAGGCTCGTAACCATCAGCGTTTGGCATCTGTCTGTCTGTGTCAGCATCATTGTTGTAGAGTAACGCTTCGCTTGCACAATCTGTGATGCCATTAAACACAACATGGCAGCCGGAGCGTCGGCAGATTGTTCCCATCTCATTACGGAAAGTTTCCTCCTGAACGCCGGAGGGAAAAGATCCCTGAGGTCCAGCGGCTCGTTTTAAGGCCACTGGGGTCAAAGCGTCCGTCCCGTCGTGCTCTCGGTTTCAAACTTTCACCCAATCTGCTATTATTTAATTATAAATATTATGACACCAGTTTTGGCTTGCCTATTAAAAGCTACTTCAGGGTTTTTCCTGGGTCAGAAATGGTCTTCGGTGGTGGCTGACCAGACATGGTCATCCACACACACACACACACACACACACACACACCAACAGTAAAAGTACCTACCCGTGTGATCTGTGAGCCCAATACTGACAACTTTTTTTTTTTTTTTTTTGCTCATCTAATTTTGATATCTCATTATGTATTGATGTCTTGATGTTTGTTTCTTTTGTTCCTCGTTTTTACACAGTTTGCATGGTTTACTGATTCATTATTTTGGCACAATCATTAAAAAGTAGCATTAAAAATGTAATCACAAATGAAGAGCTTTGTTGCAAAACGAGATATATCCATTTTGAGAAATGTTGGTTATTTGACATTATTATTTAAGACATCAATAGTCAAGTTCATTCACAATTTTTGTACATTAAACTATTACTTGAGCTCAGTGCAGGCCAGGGACACAATATTCTTCAAATCCAGGATATTTTTAATTTAATTTTATGTCCATAAATAGTTCATAAATAAGTCAAAAACCATGCCAAACAGCAACATATTTATCTTAACATTGTCAGACATCTTAAATTGGTTAAAAAAACAATACATCATAAATATATGGAATCGTATATACAAAGATTGATTAATAATAATTTAAAGTAAGTGCGAGTAAGTTTTGGCCAGAACATACATAATTTTTTTTTTTTTTTGCAAAACGCTATATATCTGCCATAGGCTATATTATTCTACTGTAATACCATTAAAGGGGGGGTGTGTGTGAAATGCTGTTTCATGCATACTGAGCTTTTTACACTGTTAAAGACTTGGATTCCCATCCTAAACATAGACAAAGTTTCAAAAACCAATGTTGGACGTTTGATGGAGTATTTCTGTGTTAAAAATACTCCTTCTGGTTTCTCACAAGTTTCGGAGAGTTTTTTTCGAGTATGGCTCGGCTTGACGTTAATAGATCGGAAGGTCCTTGTATGGGCCGTACGGGCTCTTCTCCCGGTAGGGTGCCCGCGCGTGACTAGAGCGAGAGAGGAAATGCACGCCGTAAACAGTCTCTCAGGTGCAGATCCACTCGTCCGTGAACACTTCTGACGCGCCCTATGGTCGCGCCGCGCTCCACTTTATTCCTATGGGTGACGTCGAGCGACTTCAACGCTTCAGCACAGCATTCCGGGAAGGCAGCGCTGCATTTGAACCGATGCGATAAAGGTTCGGTCCTGCTTTGGAAGCAGCCGGTGAGTAAAACTGCTTCAAATGTCTGAGCTGTTGGCTATCGTCGCGTGAGTAAACATCAGTAAACGACACGATCGCGTGCTTCGTCATTCAAATGCGCTAACGATTACTCCATTTTTGTTTTCTTCTATAACGTTACACTAGTCTGACGTGCAAAACCGTTTTGCTTGCTACTGCTAAGGTTTAGTCGCATACAATAGTCCATAAACCGAATCATGTCCTCATAAACTGCGAGTAAAGACACACAAATGTTGACAGGTCACTAAATACAGTCCATACCACAGAGACGGACGTCCTGCTGCTGCTGTTTCTCCTGTTCAAATTATTTCAGCCTCCGGATTTGATTCTGGATCATTATCTGTATTAGTTGAGATAGCCACCCTCCACGCTTGAGGACGTCACCGCTTTGTTCGCGATCGTCATTCTTTAGCTCCGCCCACACGATACGCCTCCAGGCCCTCGTTTTTTCCGGAAAGACTCGGTACAGCCCATATTTCTTTTATAAATATAATAAAACTAAAGACTTTTCGGAGATATGCAGGATGCAATACTACTCTATAGGTACTCAAGATTGACATGAGATTGACTGAAACTGAGTGTTTCACCCCCCCTTTTAAGAAAAGCGTGTGAGTGTGTGTAATATTGTGTGTAAATGTAACGGAAGTCACTTAATATTCACTGTGTATAAAATTATACACTGTAAAAATGATTTAGAAAATAAGTGACCTGGTTGCCTTAAAATTGAGTTCATTGAAATTAAACATTTGATTTAATGGAATGAACATTTTTTGAGATTCGGCAACCTTTGTTAAAATATTATTAAAAGATTTTGTAAGCATATTGGGTAATTGTGTGTTTTATTTGTGATGACGCAGCCAAATTGTGCTATTTTCATGATTTATCAAATTTTTTATGTGGTTCAGATACAATAATATTTTGAGTTTCTATTTATTAAACCAATTTCCTTCATTGTATCAACTCAAATGTTTAATTTCAATAAACTCAAAATTTTAAGGCAACCAGGCTACTTACTTTTTTAAGTTAAACCAACAATCAGATTACTTATGTTAAACCAACTTTTTTGTTTTACAGTGTAATCATGCTGATTTTTAGAGGGAAAAAAACGGCACACTTCGTGTGATTTACTATATTAAAAGAGACACGTCTTAAAGACATACAGAGGAGTTTGTGCCCCCTTATCTTGTAACAACGTTTTTAGTGCCTTTATACAAGATGCAACTCATTTTTTAAAGTCAGTTTAACATAATCTAAGTTGAAATAACTTAAACATCCAAGTCGATTGTACTCAAATTTCAGGCTGTGACTTTTTTTTTTTTTTTAATAGGGTGGAGGTAACAGAGTCTAATTTGTGTGTGTGTGTGTGTGTGTGTGTGTGTGTGTGTGTGTGTGTGTGTGTGTGGGCTTGTTTTTGTGACATATGAGGACACAAATGTGTATAATGCCATGGGTCTGACACAGGTATTACAGGAGAGGGTGAAATATGAGGACATTACCCATGTCCCCACTTTACAAAAGGCTTATAAATCACACAGGAGGAGTTTTTATGAGAAAGTAAAAATGCAGAATGTTTCCTGTGATGGGTAGGTTTAGGGGCTGTGTGTGTGTGTGTGTGTGTGTGTGTGTGTGTGTGTGTGTGTGTGTGTGTGTGTGTGTGTGTGTGTGATGGGTAGGTTTAGGGGTTAGGGGCAGTGTAAGGGGATAGAAAATACGGTTTGTACAGTATAAAAACCATTAAGCCTATTGAATGTCCCCATATGTCACAAAAACAAACGTGTGTGTGTGTGTGTGTGGAGAGGGTTATTGTCTAAAGAGCTGCTTGCTCAGTTGCTGTAAGACGTGTGTGTGTGTGTGTGTGAGATGGGTAGGTTTAGGGGCTGTGTGTGTGTGTGTGTGTGTGTGTGTGTGATGGGTAGGTTTAGGGGCAGGGGCAGTGTAAGGGGATAGAAAATACGGTTTGTACAGTATAAAAACCATTATGCCTATTGAATGTCCCCATATGTCACAAAAACAAACGTGTGTGTGTGTAAATGTAACGTAAGCCACTTAATATTTACTGTGTATAAAATCAATATCACATTTGTAATCATGCGGCTATTTGGAGAAAAAAAAGTCACTTTTCGTGTGATTTATTATATTAAAAGATACACATCTTAGAGACATAGAGGCGTTTTTTCCCCCTTATCTTGAATATGCATCATGAAGCCTCCTTCATTTTCTGGCTCTCAAGTGATGACGTTCGAGAGCGACTGCAAATGCGTGTCCCGAGCGAGCGAGATAACAGAACGAGACTCTCTCCGTCTGTTTTTAATGCGGCTCTTCAGCGATCAACAGGTGATTACCTGTGTCAGGTGATATAAATAACCCCCACTCCTCTGAGAGGAAGGAAATGAGGGCGGGTGAGGCTCACAGATGGTAAACGCTAGTTAATCGTGACCTCGCGGTTACATCCACACTGCCGCTGATAGAAAGTGAACAGTTGCGTCAGAGTTTTGGAGCTGTAAAAGTTGCGGTGTTTTGTGTGTGTTTCTGGAGCGCGAGTCGTGTTTTCTTGCTCCTGTTTCTCATCGCACATTCATCACTTTGACATCGGCTACTTTCAGCCACACAGAGAAATAGTGCAGTCAGCTTTTCCTGAGAGGGGTGTGTGTGTGTGTGTGTGTGGACATGTTTTTGTGACATATGAGGACACAAATGTGTATAATGCCATGGGTCTGACACAGGTATTACAGGAGAGGGTGAAATATGAGGACATTACCCATGGGCCCACTTTACAAAAGGCTTATAAATCACACAGGAGGAGTTTTTATGAGAAAGTAAAAATGCAGAATGTTTCGTGTGTGTGTGTGTGTGTGTGTGTGTGTGTGTGTGTGTGTGTGTGTGTGTGTGTGTGTGTTGGGTAGGTTTAGGGGCTGTGTGTGTGCGTGTGATGGGTAGGTTTAGTGGCAGGGGCTGTGTGTGTGTGATGGGTAGGTTTAGGGGTAGGGGCAGAGTGTGTGTGTGTGATGGGTAGGTTTAGGGGCAGGGGCAGAGTGTGTGTGTGTGTGTGATGGATAGGTTTAGGTGTAGGGGCAGAGTGTGTGTGTGTGATGGGTAGGTTTAGGGGCAGGGGCAGAGTGTGTGTGTGTGTGTGATGGATAGGTTTAGGTGTAGGGGCAGTGTGTGTGTGTGTGTGATGGGTAGGTTTAGGTGTAGGGGCAGAGTGTGTGTGTGTGTGTGTGTGTGTGTGATGGATAGGTTTAGGGGTAGGGGCAGGGGCTGTGTGTGTGTGATGGGTAGGTTTAGGGGTAGGGGCAGTGTGTGTGTGTGTGATGGGTAGGTTTAGGGGCAGGGGCAGAGTGTGTGTGTGTGTGTGTGATGGATAGGTTTAGGGGTAGGGGCAGGGGCTGTGTGTGTGTGTGATGGGTAGGTTTAGGGGCAGGGGCAGAGTGTGTGTGTGATGGGTAGGTTTAGGGGTAGGGGTAGGGGCAGTGTGTGTGTGATGGGTAGGTTTAGGGGCTGTGTGTGTGAGATAGGTAGGTTTAGTGGCTGTGTGTGTGTGTGATGGGTAGGTTTAGGGGCTGTGTGTGTGGTAGGTTTAGTGGCTGTGTGTGTGTGTGTGTGATGGGTAGGTTTAGGGGCTGTGTGTGTGGTAGGTTTAGTGGCTGTGTGTGTGTGTGTGTGATGGGTAGGTTTAGGGGCTGTATGTGTGTGATGGGTAGGTTTAGGGGCTGTGTGTGTGTGTGTGTGTGATGGGTAGGTTTAGGGGCTGTGTGTGTGTGTGTGTGTGTGTGTGTGTGTGTGTGTGTGTGATGGGTAGGTTTAGGGGCAGTGTAAGCGGATAGAAAATACGGTTTGTACAGTATAAAAACCATTACGCCTATGGAGAGTCCCCATATGTCACAAAAACAAACGTGTGTGTGTGTCAGATTTAGAACAAAGATGAAGGAAACAATACTTGAAATGTTTAAGGTACAAAGCAAATTTTGTGAAAAGTTTAAATGCCTGCATCATTTTTTTATTTTATTTAATCATACTTTGTTGATATTCGTGTTCATATTTAACCTTTGAAAGAAACCGTGTGTGTTCAACAATCAACACCATATTAGATGTTTCTGTGGCATTGAGAATCGGGAAATTTCACTAGCATCGTTGTTTACTGCAGACGTTTTGGTATCATGACAAACCTTCAAACCTGTTTAACTTGCACACCAATCATCTGTGTGTGTGTGTGTGTGTGTGTGTGTGTGTGTGTGTGTGTGTGTGTGTGTAACCATGTTAAAGCTCACATGTTCTCTGTCTTCAGCATTTAGTGTTTCATCTGAATGAATCAGACAGAGTGATTGAACAGCATCTGCTGCAAACGCCAAACATGACTGCAGCTCTCAGCTGAGCAATGGCATGTCAGACTCATTTCAGTGTGTGTGTGTGTGTGTGTGTGACAGGAGAGGGTGAAATATGAGGACATTACCCATGTCCCCACTTTACAAAAGGCTTATAAATCACACAGGAGGAGTTTTTATGTGGCATTTTTTTCACTCTAAACTTTTTAATATTGTAGCTTTAAGACTTAAATGTTCTTGTTTGTGATTGTCACACACCAATGCGTCGCTGTTCTTCACACTGTTGGTATACCTTCCTGATATGTTAAGTTTAGTTCAAGCGTTAATGAACTGGAGAGGACGTTTTGTGCTCTGATCGTCCCATCAAACTTGTTTAATTTCAAAACCGAGCGAGAAAAATCCCTTTTTAATCGCATGTTAATGTATGTAAATCAGTATTGAGCAGCTGTTGTTGAACAGTAGAGTATCGGATGACTGCAGCGAGATGCATGAAGCAGCATCTATTGAGTGAGTTTGTCAATGTCTTTAAAGTTTCAGATCTATTCTAGGCATTAAGTATAGCGGCTGAGAGACTTGGTCTCTGAATATTTAAAGAGGTGAGAACTTGAAGCTTAAGGTCTGAGGAAAGCCATCGTGTTTGACGCATAAACTGTGAAAAAAAATATGGACGCCACGACTTCATCCGTTTCTGCTGTGAGGCCATTCCCAAAGCCACCGCTACTGGATTACAGTGACTGAGTTGGAGAAGACACTACAATTAAAAACTGAACGTGTGTGTTCAATATAATGAGTGAGTCGCCGCGCGAGAATCACAGCACTAACTGCAGGAGTGAGATAAATGAGCTGATGAGCTCTCGTGATGAGAGCTGAGGTAAACACACTCGCGGCAGTCGTTCACCGCGTGTCTTCAGTCTGGCGCGTTTCAGTTCATGCCTTTGCAAGCTTAACTTTCATAGAAATTAATTTGAGAAGTTAAAACACTTACATTGCTCACCATAGCTCCGTTTAAATGAGTGCCTGCAGCTGCGAGCTGAGCTGTGAGTGTGATCTCCATCCCTCATGCGCGGGTTCAAAACATGCGGAAATAGCTCCCTCTGCCGGTTGTAGTCTTTAACCTTTGGCCAAACATTCCTCCGATGATGCAAATATCGGCAATTCGCGTCATGGGAGGAATTTTTCCAGAAATAAAATGCATAAATCTCTTGTCTCAGGGGGATATGAGGGGGGAAAGCACAATCATTTGAATATACTCCAGGGTTTCTACTGATACAAAGCCATATGCTAATCGCTGAAGTAACCCTTTAATTATGTTGGTGTGAAATAATCAGTTATGGAAATGTAGAAATTAAAGCTAAAGCTCCAATCTGCTCCCTAAATTCCCGAAAAAGTCTGTTAGTGCCTCAGTGACAACTTCACTCAGAGAAGATCTCAGCTGTCAATCATGACGTCACACACCCGTTTTTATAGCATCAGATAACTAACTAAAACTAAACTTATTTAAAAAACGAACACTTTAAATGAAATCGTGATGATAACTGCCTTCAATGACATAAACTAACTTTGGGGAAAAAGTGTTTGAAGTGTAATTTGATTGTTTAGTTTGCCTCGCGTCCGTTAGAAAACACAGAGGGGCGGCTAATGACACGCTTTTCTTTTATTATCGCTGTTGTTGTAATGCATAACTGAGGAGCAAGCACGTGTATCCATCGACAGAAACATACATAAAGCATTATTTTCAAGTTACAACCTATATTAAAGATGCATCATCAGATGTGAGATAAACCGCGATGCAAAGTCCGTGCTGAAACCTTTTACGCGGCACCCCGGTTTGGGAAACACTGCATTAATCTGACGCACCACCATCCACAACATGTTTTATATTGACACATAGCAGGCCTAATATGACTTTAAATTAAGATGGTTATTATTGGCACAATGTTAAGCTACAAAACAAAGAAGAAAATATTAAAATATTGGCGATGACACGAAAATATCTCGCCAGACATCTGATCCCGGCTTAAGTCGCAATGACTTGTTTGCAGCTCGTGCTTTTACCGAACCAGTAAAAACCTCAATTGGACAGACAACCAATCAGAGCAACGGAGCGACGCATATCGTTAGTTGTCAAATGCCAACAGAGCTCAACTGCACTGTGTTGCCAAGTCTGCATTTTTTTTCGCGGGTTGTTTTTCATGTCCGCGGGTTGAAGCGACCTCAATTCTGTGATATATAGACCCAGGAAAGCGAATTTCAGCAGGCAACCTTGCAAAAAAACCCACACATTTTACCCCCCAAACACCTTTTTTTTCCGGAGAACCCTCCCCGAGAGGCTTTTGGGCTTGTAGTTGGGAGGTTTTGTTGTAAAAACTTGGCAACCCTGTCTGCACGCATGCTGGAATAAGTAACGTTAAATGAGTGTAAGCAATCTTTGTCGGTGTTGTAAAAAAATAAAATAAATGTAATACACAGAGTACTTACCGACATATTCATCATTTCAGAGAGAAATAGTGAAGTTTTATGCAGATACGAACAAGCTCTCCGTTTAGGATTTGAACAAATTCAACTGAAGCCCCTTTGATGACGTGATGATTACGTTACTGTTCATCATCTGACCGTCATCGTCTAAAGCCCGCCCTGATGATCTCATTGGTCAGTTTCTGTTCAGGCATAATTACTCCTCTATGGATCGAGTCCAGACCGAACCACCCGACCTCAAATGTTGTGGGCGGGGCTGAGTTCGGCTGGCATCCAGGCTACTAATAAACTATAACTAAAACTAAGTTAACATATTAAAAATGATAAAAACAACAAAAATGACCAACTTTAAAGGGGGGGTGAAACACTCAGTTTCAGTCAGTGTCATGTCAATCTTGAGTACCTATAGAGTAGTATTGCATCCTGCATATCTCCGAAAAGTCTTTATTTTTTTTATAATTATATAAGAAAGATGCGCTGTTCCGAGTCTTTCCGAAAAAAGCCGAGCGGGTGGGGGCGTGTCGTGTGAGCGGAGCTAAATAATGACGTGTGCTCGCTGCTGCTATTGTGTTGAGCGCGTCGAGTGCGTCGTAAAGCTGTGTCATCCCTAACAGCGGGGAAAAAACTTTATTCAAAATAAAAATATGGCTTTTAATCAGATACAGCCATACATCTATGATCCGGAATCAGACCCAGAGGCTGCAGTTGAACAGGAGCAGCAGCAAAAACGACTAGAGCAGGACGTCTCTATGTGGTACAAGTTATACACTAACTTTATAATATGCTTAGCGACTTGTGTTATTTACATATTTATACTTGAATTATATCGTCGTATTTTTGTCTTTGAAGGTGTACATGTGGGAAGTGCAGTTGTGCACGTGTGTTTGTGTGTTTACGCGTGGTTTGTGTAGACAGGTTAAGTTAGTGTTTACATAGATAGACACGGAATAGTAGCGCATTTGAATGAAGAAGCGTGCTTATTTAGTTCAACATATTTCCCCCCTCTTTGTGTATTGTTGTTTGGAGTGCTTTTACAATACACAAACATAAAGTTACACATATAGTGGCCAGCTAAACAAATGTACACGCACTACACATCGCATGCTCCATTGATCAATTTCTATATATAGTAATATATATAGTAACTATACGTGATCATGTTTGGGCTACTTGATGAGCATAGACACAGACATTTGAAGCAGTCTAACTCACCGCCCGCGGTTCTAACGTTGGGACTGCTCCATCCTTCAGCATTAGGCTATTGGAAAATCCGGCGTCATGCTGGGCCATGTTTATGAAACAGTCGGCACCGAAATGCAGCGAACAGATATAAACATTCGCGCAACTCAGTTGCTGATCCGGAAAAGCAAATTCCATCCACTGTTGCCTTAACGCGGGGTTTTGGGGGAATCTGTGCAGGACTGTCTTGGTCTGGCAACCAAAAACGCACTTTTTGATGTCATTGTTAATTGTGCACATTACCTGTGCAGCGCAGCCTACGAGCGCTTTGATGGGCATAGCCTGTTGCTTTCGCTCTCTCCCTCTCTCTCTCTCCCTCTCTCTCTCTCACACGCTTCCGGTAGAATTGTCCGTAAGGCCCATACAAGGAAATTCCGCCCCCATTAACGTCAATGGGGACGCATGATCGCAAAAAACTTGCCGAAACTTATGACTAACTGGAAGTAGTATTTTTGACAAAGAAATACTCCCATCAAACGTCCACCTTAACTTTTGAAACTTTGTCCATGTTTAGTATGGGATTCCATGTCTTTAACAGTGTAAAAAGATCAGTATGCATGAAACAGCATTTCACCCCCCCTTTAACTAAAATTAAAAACAACGAAGAAAAATATGTAAACTATTTCAAAATATTACAAAAAATAATATAAAATACAGGCGTATTATCATTAACTAAAGCTAAAACCATAAAATGTTTTTACTTAAAATAAAACTAACATTAACTGAAAAAAATTAAAGAGAGAACTTTAGTTCGGCTAGTTGCTAAGGAAACACAAGTTGAAGTACTAAAACAATTTAAGGACTAAAAGGACTATAAACTTATAAAATCACAATAAAATTACTACAAATGTAACTAAAATGACCAGAGAAGTATAAAATCTAATTCAAATTTTTTAATTTAATTTAAAAAACAGACAAATACAATTTTCAACTTTAACTAAAAGGAAAATGAAAAAATAAAATATCAGAAAAAAAAATGTATATAACAATTGATGGATGGATGGACGGACGGATGGACGGACGGATGGACGGACGGATGGACGGACGGATGGACGGACGGATGGACGGACGGATGGACGGACAGATGGACGGACAGATGGACGGACAAGCAGATAGATAGATAGACAGACAGACAGACAGGGATGATGGATGGATGGATGGATGGATGGATGGATGGATGGACAAGCAGATAGATAGATAGACAGACAGACAGACAGACAGGGATGATGGATGGATAGACAGGGATGATGGATGGGATAGATAGGGATGATGGATGGATGGATAAATAGGGATGATGGATGGACAAACATATGGATGGATGGGTGGACGGACAAGCAGATAGATAGATAGATAGATAGATAGATAGATAGATAGATAGATAGATAGATAGATAGATAGATAGATAGATAGATAGATAGATAGATAGATAGATAGATAGATAGATAGATAGATAGATAGATAGATAGATAGATAGATATTTGCTTGTAGGATAAAGAAGCATCAGCATCCATAAAAGTAAGCCAAGCGTCGGCTTCAGGCTTGGTCCCGATCGATCCGTCCTCCTTGCTTCAGGAATAAAGCTGAAGTTTCTGGCGTCCCGTCCTGTTTTCTCCTTCAAAAGTTTGTGTGTATCAAATGAGTATTTGTGTTCTCCCCGCACACGTTTCCCTCTTCACTTCCTGTGCGTAATGAGGCGCTGTGCGCTAAATGTAAATAAATGTAAATGGGCGGCACCGGTGACATGACAGATGACTGGGTGCTGTGGGTGCGATCGCCGTCCTCCAGGCAGATGGCTTTTGATTTACTGTTAGCTGTCTGCATACCTCCACCATGAATCAGCCGTGATTTATGACGCTGCACGTAAAAATACAGCTCCAGAAAATCACTCATGAGCTTCATATCAACAATAAGCGTGAACTTCAGTTTGATTATTTCTTGAAGAGCCGCTTGCTAAAGCAAATACAAAGCAATTACCTGTGATAAGAGACGGCCGGGTTATTCTCTGGAGATCTCACTGCTGAAGATGATGCTGTACGAGTTTATTACTTTTGAAGCCATAAAAGTAACTAATTGTTATATTTATCACTTTTATGTACTCTTTTTATCCTTAAAGAGGGTCGCCTACACACATTCACCATTGTGCAATGCATCAATGCATGCGTGTTCCCCTCATGTTATAGTTTTTTTGTGTAATTTTTGTTTTTAAAAAGGAACTGTATGTAAGAAATATATTTCAATTAATCATAAAATGGCCCTGATATGTCACTAGACATTAAGAAATCATGTTTGTTTCAAATACTTATATCACTGACAACAGTCGTCCAGCCAGGATAATGTCATTTAAAAGTTGTTGTTCAGCCCTCAACTGATGGTGACATGTTGTGTTTTGGCCTGAAGCTCCGCCCTCCACCTATCGCCCAATCGTGAAGTCAGTAGTGTTTGGGCATCCAGATTGCCAGATCTGCTCTAGTTACCACAGCTGCAGATCTACAAACGCTCCTGCTGGATCCTGCAACCAATCTGGCAACCTCGAGTCAGGGGGGAGGGGGAGAGGGGATAGTGATTGCAGTACCAGTTTTGGCCACAACCTTACTTACACTTCCTTTAAAGAAAGGATATGCAATTTCAGAGAGACTAGCAATAAGCCAGCTAGCTTTGAAAGCACAAGATCCCACCCCACCCTCCCTTCAGAGCATCTCCAAAGCCATGCTTCTTTCAAAACACATGAACACACAGCAGGGAGAAATGAAAAGCTTCATGAGAGACGCCATTAAACTCCCTCATGTCTCAAATTACATAACATTACAATATTAATGCACATAAAAAGCACTGACCTATACCACCTGACTGCTGCAGATTCATTTCGGCGTTGATGGTGTACATTTACATACAGGTCCTTCTCAAAAAATTAGCATATTGTGATAAAGTTAATTATTTTCCTTAATGTAATGATAAAAATTAAACTTTCATATATTTTAGATTCTTTGCACACCACCTGAAATATTTCAGGTCTTTTATTGTTTTAATACTGATGATTTTGGCATACAGCTCATGAAAACCCAAAATTCCTATCTCAAAAAATTAGCATATTTCATCCGACCAATAAAAGAAAAGTGTTTTTAGTACAAAAAAGTCAACCTTCAAATAATTATGTTCAGTTATGCACTCAATACTTGGTGGGGAATCCTTTTGCAGAAATGACTGCTTCAGTGCGGCGTGGCATGGAGGCGATCAGCCTGTGGCACTGCTGAGGTGTTCTGGAGGCCCAGGATGCTTCGATAGCGGCCTTAAGCTCATCCAGAGTGTTGGGTCTTGCGTCTCTCAACTTTCTCTTCACAATATCCCACAGATTCTCTCTGGGGTTCAGGTCAGGAGAGTTGGCAGGCCAATTGAGCACAGTAATACCATGGTCAGTAAACCATTTACCAGTGGTTTTGGCACTGTGAGCAGGTGCCAGGTCGTGCTGAAAAACCAAATCTTCATCTCTATAAAGCTTTTCAGCAGATGGACGCATGAAGTGCTCCAAAATCTCCTGATAGCGAGCTGCCTTGACCCTGCCCTTGATAAAGCACAGTGGACCAACACCAGCAGCTGACATGGACCCCAGACCATCACTGACTGTGGGTTCTTGACACTGGACTTCAGGCATTTTGGCATTTCCTTCTCCCAAGTCTTCCTCCAGACTCTGGCACCTTGATTTCTGAATGACATGCAAAATTTGCTTTCATCCGAAAAAAGTACTTTGGACCACTGAGCAACAGTCCAGTGCTGCTTCTCTGTAGCCCAAAAGTGTCTTGGCCTGGGGAATGCGGCACCTGTAGCCCATTTCCTGCACACGCCTGAGCTCGGTGGCTCTGGATGTTTCTACTCCAGACTCAGTCCACTGCTTCCGCAGGTCCCCCAAGGTCTGGAATCGGCCCTTCTCCACAATCTTCCTCAGGGTCCGCTCACCTCTTCTCGTTGTGCAGCGTTTTTTGCCACACTTTTTCCTTCCCACAGACTTCCCACTGAGGTGCCTTGATACAGCACTCTGGGAACAGCCTATTCGTTCAGAAATGTCTTTCTGTGTCTTACCCTCTCGCTTGAGGGCGTCAATGATGGCCTTCTGGACAGCAGTCAGGTCGGCAGTCTTACCCATGATTGCGGTTTTGAGTAATGAACCAGGCTGGGAGTTTTTAAAAGCCTCAGGAATCTTTTGCAGGTGTTTAGAGTTAATTAGTTGATTCAGATGATTAGGTTAATAGCTCGTTTAGAGAACCTTTTCATGATATGCTAATTTTTTAGCTGTATGCCAAAATCATCAGTATTAAAACAATAAAAGACCTGAAATATTTCAGTTGGTGCGCAATGAATCTAAAATATATGAAAGTTAAATTTTTATCATTACATTATGGAAAATAATGAACTTTATCACTATTCTAATTATTTGAGAAGGACCTGTATATGCATTTAGCAGACGCTTTAATCCAAAGCGACTTACAACTGAGTGTAGAACGTCACAGGTTCCCATCGGTTAATTACAGTTATGACGGTGTGAATGAAGTAAATGCATTAGGGGCTTTAAAATGCAGCTGCTCTTTGTTTGTGGTGCCGCAATAACGGTACAGATCCCCTTTTGCGACACGACTAAAGGATTCCCTCATTTGTGCGTTGATGTCACATGCCTGTCCTGTCGTGTGTGCACTTGTGGGTTTTGTTATGTTGAGCATGTGCTCGTGTCCCTGTCAGTTCCCTCCCCCTTGTTATCTGATTATTGGTTAATTTGCCCCACCTGTTCTCCCTCATTATCTGCCTTGTTTGTTCCCTTTATAATCTCCTTGTGTTTGTCAGTCTGGGTTGGATCCTTGTGTAATGTCTGCGTCTCCCGTTCCCCCAGTGACTTCTGTTGGTATGTTTTGAGTTTTAGTTTATGTTCTATTATGTGTTTTGCCCCCTCGTGGGTGTTTGTTTTGTATTTGTTTTATTTGTTATAAATAAATATATCCTTTTCTGCACTTGAGTCCTCGCACCATTTCCTTTGTCTGTAACGTGACAGAAGGATCCAACCATACAATGAGGACTCAGCAGAGAAGTTCTCCCTCGGTGCCAGTTCCGGGGGTCCCGAGTCCGGGAATCCCGAGTCCGGACATGGCCTGGAGGGCCGTAATGGGAGGGTTTGTGGTGGCAGTCCTGCATGCTTGGGAAAAGCACAGGGTGTCATCCACCACTCCGGTGGTCCCAGTGCCGGTGGATCGTGTTCCGGTGGTCCCTGTGCCGGTGGATCATGTTCCGGTGGTCCCTGTGCCGGTGGACTCCGTTCCGGTGGTCCCGAGTCCGGAAACGGCCTGGAGGGCTGTGATGGGATGCTTTGTGGTGGCAGTCCTGCATGCGTGGAAGGAGCACAGGGCTTTATCCGAAGCCCCGGAGGCAGTTCCGGTGGTCCCAGTTCCGGTGGATCGTGTGCCGGTGGTCTCAGTTCCGGCGGATCGTGTTCCGGTGGTCCCTGTGCCGGTGGATCGTGTTCCGGTGGTCCCAGTTCCGGCAGATCATGTTCCGGTGGTCCCAATGCCAGCAGATCGTATTCCGGTGGTCCCAGTGCCGGTGGATACTGCTGGACTGGAGAAGTTTCCCCAACGCCCTGCCTGCGCCGCTGAGGCGCCCTGCTCTCCCTGCGCCGCTGAGGCGCCCTGCTCTCCCTGCGCCGCTGAGGCGCCCTGCTCTCCCTGCGCCGCTGAGGCGCCCTGCTCTCCGTGCGCCGCTGAGGCGCCCTGCTCTCCCTGCGCCGCTGAGGCGCCCTGCTCTCCGTGCGCCGCTGAGGCGCCCTGCTCTCCGTGCGCCGCTGAGGCGCCCTGCTCTCCGTGCGCCGCTGAGGCGCCCTGCTCTCCGTGCGCCGCTGAGGCGCCCTGCTCTCCGTGCGCCGCTGAGGCGCCCTGCTCTCCGTGCGCCGCTGAGGCGCCCTGCTCTCCGTGCGCCGCTGAGGCGCCCTGCTCTCCGTGCGCCGCTGAGGCGCCCTGCTCTCCGTGCGCCGCTGAGGCGCCCTGCTCTCCGTGCGCCGCTGAGGCGCCCTGCTCTCCGTGCGCCGCTGAGGCGCCCTGCTCTCCGTGCGCCGCTGAGGCGCCCTGCTCTCCGTGCGCCGCTGAGGCGCCCTGCTCTCCGTGCGCCGCTGAGGCGCCCTGCTCTCCGTGCGCCGCTGAGGCGCCCTGCTCTCCGTGCGCCGCTGAGGCGCCCTGCTCTCCGTGCGCCGCTGAGGCGCCCTGCTCTCCGTGCGCCGCTGAGGCGTCCTGCTCTCCGTGCGCCGCTGAGGCGCCCTGCTCTCCGTGCGCCGCTGAGGCGTCCTGCTCTCCGTGCGCCGCTGAGGCGTCCTGCTCTCCGTGCGCCGCTGAGGCGTCCTGCTCTCCGTGCGCCGCTGAGGCGTCCTGCTCTCCGTGCGCCGCTGAGGCGTCCTGCTCTCCGTGCGCCGCTGAGGCGTCCTGCTCTCCGTGCGCCGCTGAGGCGTCCTGCTCTCCGTGCGCCGCTGAGGCGTCCTGCTCTCCGTGCGCCGCTGAGGCGTCCTGCTCTCACCGCTCCTCCCTGGCGCCCCCTGCACTCACCGCGCCACCCAGGAGTCCAGCTCTCACCGCGCCGTCCTGGCCATTCGAACTTTGTGTGCCACCGTGGCCTCTTGAACTTTTTGTTTTCCTTGTCCCTCCCTTGTTTACCCCTCCCTTGTCTGTTTCTCCCTGGTCTGTCCCTCCCGTGCCCCCCTGGTCTGTCCCTCCCGTGCCCCCCTGGTCTGTCCCTCCCGTGCCCCCCTGGTCTGTCCCTCCCGTGCCTCCCTGGTCTGTCCCTCCCGTCCCTCCCTGGTCTGTCCCTCCCGTCCCTCCCTGGTCTGTCCCTCCCGTCCCTCCCTGGTCTGTCCCTCCCGTCCCGCCCGGGTCTGTCCCTCCCGTCCCTAGTGGAGCGTCTGGTAGCCGCTCCTTAAGGAGGGGGTAATGTCACATGCCTGTCCTGTCGTGTGTGCACTTGTGGGTTTTGTTATGTTGAGCATGTGCTCGTGTCCCTGTCAGTTCCCTCCCCCTTGTTATCTGATTATTGGTTAATTTGCCCCACCTGTTCTCCCTCATTATCTGCCTTGTTTGTTCCCTTTATAATCTCCTTGTGTTTGTCAGTCTGGGTTGGATCCTTGTGTAATGTCTGCGTCTCCCGTTCCCCCAGTGACTTCTGTTGGTATGTTTTGAGTTTTAGTTTATGTTCTATTATGTGTTTTGCCCCCTCGTGGGTGTTTGTTTTGTATTTGTTTTATTTGTTATAAATAAATATATCCTTTTCTGCACTTGAGTCCTCGCACCATTTCCTTTGTCTGTAACGTGACAGTTGATGGCCATTGTTGAAGTTTAACGCTATGGGCGTGTTTTTTAACCAGCAGGGAATGAAAATCAAAGGCCCCGCGAGAGTCCTCTCCCCAGGACTCTCAACTGAATTCAACTGATTAATTTGCATAAAGATGGGAATTGGCCAGCTTTTTTGACACATCATTTTTTCAAATGCAGCGCAACCTTCCCGGAATGCTTTGCAGGCGTGTTAAAGTCACTTGGCATCACCCATAGGAATAATAGGGCAGCGCAACAGAAGAATCACAGAAAAGTGGATCCGCACCCTAATCGCAGCAGCAGTAATAACAGCAGCAACAGCAGTAATAACAGCAGCAATAACAACAGCAGTAATAACAGCAGCAGTAACAACAGTAATAACAGCAACAATAACAGCAGCAGCAGTAACAGCAGCAGTAATAACAGCAGCAACAGTAACAGCAGCAGTAACAACAGCAGCAACAGTAACAGCAGCAGCGATAACAGCAGCAGCAGCAGTAATAACAGCAGCAGTTAGAGTAACAGCAGTAACAGCAGCAGCAGTAACAACAGCAGCAGCAGTAATAGCAGCAGCAGCAGTAATAGCAGCAGCAGCAGTAATAGCAGCAGCAGCAGTAGCAGCAGCAGCAGTAATAGCAGCAGCAGCAGTAGCAGCAGCAGCAGTAATAACAGCAGCAGTAACAGCAGCAGCAGTAATAACAGCAGCAGTAACAGTAATAACAGCAGCAGTAACAGCAGCAGCAGTAATAACAGCAGCAGGAACAGCAGAAGCAGTAATAACAGCAGCAGCAGTAATAACAGCAGCAGCAGTAATAATAACAGCACCAGCAGTAATAATAACAGCAGCAGCAATAACAGCAGCAGCAATAACAGCAGCAGCAATAACAGCAGCAGTTAGAGTAACAGCAGTAACAGCAGCAGTAACAACAGCAGCAGCAGTAACAACAACAGCAGCAGCAATAACAGCAGCAGCAGTAACAGCAGCAGTAATAACAGCAGCAGCAGTAATAACAGCAGCAACAGTAACAACAGCAGCAACAGTAACAGCAGCAGCGATAACAGCAGCAGCAGCAGTAATAACAGCAGCAGTTAGAGTAACAGCAGTAACAACAGCAGCAGCAGTAATAACAGCAGCAACAGTAATAGCAGCAGCAGCAGTAACAGCAGCAGCAGCAGTAATTACAGCAGCAGTAACAGCAGCAGCAGCAGCAGCAGTAATAACAGCAGCAGTAACAGTAATAACAGCAGCAGTAACAGCAGCAGCAGTAATAACAGCAGCAGGAACAACAGCAGCAGCAGTAATAACAGCAGCAGCAGTAATAACAGCAGCAGCAGTAATAATAACAGCACCAGCAGTAATAATAACAGCAACAGTAATAACAGCAGCAGCAGCAATAACAGCAGCAGCAATAACAGCAGCAGCAATAACAGCAGCAGCAATAACAGCAGCAGTAATAACAGCAGCAGTTAGAGTAACAGCAGTAACAGCAGCAGTAACAACAGCAGCAGCAGTAACAACAGCAGCAGCAGTAATAACAGCAGCAGTAACAGCAGCAGCAGCAGTAATAACAGCAGCAGTAACAGCAGCAACAGCAGCAGTAACAGTAATAACAGCAGCAATAATAACAGCAGCAGCAGTAATAACAGCAGCAGGAACAGCAGCAGCAGTAATAATAACAGCAACAGTAATAACAGCAGCAGCAATAACAGCAGCAATAATAACAGCAGCAGCAGTAATAACAGCAGAAGTAATAACAGCAGCAACAGCAGTAACAGCAGCAGTAACAGCAGGAGATCTATTCGGCCAAGAACAAATATATCAACGTTATACCATTACAATACCAACACTTTGAGAGTTGTCATGAAACGTGTGAACACATATGTTGACAGGCCGGGAGGACATTACCACATATCGATGTACACGGCACACACTCACACCCCGGGCTGTCCTATCCAGTTACGCATTTAAAAAATGTTTTTTTATATAAATGATCATAAATGCTTAATGCACTTTTTCAGTATGGGTGTGTGTATGAGTCCCAGCTTTCACTACATGGATGTTAATCTGCAGGGTGAACATGATGAGTGCATCACTTGTCATTTTCAAAGCCGGTCTCCTGTAAAAATAACGCATGTCACTAACATGTTTCCGAATCAAAGCATCAGTGCTCGCTTCATCCTGTCAGTTAAACAAGAGGGAGTGTTTAATGAGGGGACGTCCACACGCCATTAGCTTAACACACACATTAATAGAACGTGTTCATTTCTCACTGTCCAGTCCTGTCAATAAGACTCATTACTGGACAAAGTCAGCTGGTTTCTAACCCTCTCATTCTGCTGCTGAGGTTTAAGGTCGCAGTCAAAACTCTCGTGCCGTCTGAAAAGCGTGGAGCGGGATCCGATGAGCTCAATATCATTTCAGCTCATGTAATTGAGTGTACTCAAAAAAATAAACTGTTGAACGAACAAAATTAAATTAAAGGGTTAGTTCACCCAAAAATGACATTTCTTTCATCGTTCCACACCTGTAAGACCTCCGTTCATCTTCAGACACAGTTTAAGATATTTTAGATTTAGTCTGAGGGCTTTCTGTCCTTTGAATGTAAGTGTATGCACACTATACTGTCCACAGCCAGAATGTAATGAAAACATCATCAAAGTAGTCCAGATGGGACATCAGTGGGTTAGTTAGACTCCTTTGAAGCGTCGACAATACATTTTGGTCCAAAATTAAAAAAAAAAAAACTACGGCTTTATTTAGCATTGTCTTCTCTTCCGCGGTCCCTCAAATAAAGAATCAAACGGTCATGATTCAAGATTCGGATCGCGTGTCAAACTGCTGAAATCACGTGACGTTGGCGATACGAATCACGAATCAATACGCTGATTCACAACCGTTTGAATCTTTATTTGAGGTTTGAAAACAAGCGCGGAAGAGAAGACAATGCTGAATAAAGTCGTAGTTTTTGTTATTTTTGGACCAAAATGTATTGTCGACGCTTCAAAAGAGTCTAATTAACCCACTGATGTCCCATATGGACTACTATATTAAACACTGAATCAGAGAGTTCGCTTAACATCCAGACGTCATCCGCGTCGCTGAGAAGCGTTTCGCTAGAATATAGCGCACATTTTCCTCTCAGTACCAAAATAAACACACTCAAACGGACAGCGGTGGCAGCAGACTGATTGCACCTGATCATAGCGATGTGGATATGATGACCAGCTCTGCAGTTCAGTAGACTAGTTGAAATATACAATAGACTGCGTTAAAGAAAACAGCTTTACAGTGTTAAATATAAAACAGTCATTCAGTCATGGAATGAATGAACTCTGCACTTTCTGTTGCTAAATAGTTTAGAAATGAAAAACGGCTATACTGTGAATACTTTAAAACATGTAGACATGAAGAATCCTGCAGTTACTTTACTATTACCCTTTACTTACGCTCTAAAAAATGCTGGGTTGTTTTAACCCAATGTTGGGTCAAATATGGACTAACCCAGCAATTGGGTTGTTTTAACCCTGTGGTTGGGTTCAATATTTGCTTAAGACAACCCAATCGCTGGGTTAAAACAACCCAATTGCTGGGTTAGTCCATATTTGACCCAACATTGGGTTGTTTTAACCCTGTGGTTGGGTTAAATATTTGCTTAAGACAACCCAATCGCTGGGTTAGTCCATATTTGACCCAACATTGGGTTGTTTTTTACAAGTGTTGATTGCACAAATAGTGATATAAATAATACTGTATTAATGAAATAAAAGTTACTTGTCATGTTTTATGCATATGGTTCTGTTCTTTATTCTTTTTAATTAATCTTTCTATAAAAAAAAAAAAAATTCGTACAATATCGCAATATATCGTATCATAAGTTAACCCATGTATCGTGATACGTATCGTATCGGCAGATTCTTGGCAATATACAGCCCTATTGTTTCGTCCCGAATGAAAATAATGAGCAGTGTTTACTAAAGAGTAAAAAGTCTAGTCACTCGATTTTATATACTCATACTCTCTTTTTCAGAGTACTTACATTTAAATTATGTATTGACGAGTGTGACTTTAGCCGGATGGTCTAAACTTATTATTAGTTTCTGTTTAGGGATGGCGAAAACTAAACACTTTCTTGACTGACCACCGAGCCTCATTAGCCGGTTGAGACCGGTTAACTGATTAGTTTAAAATATGCTGCGCTATTTGAAATAACAGCCGCACTCCCGCTCTCTCTCTCACACACACACACACACACACACACACACACACACACACACACACACACACACACACACACACACACTTGTCTCCCTTCCACTCACGTCACTTTTTTAAAATCCCCTACAGCGCGAAACACGAGTCCCGCAAACGCGGCGCCGAGGAGCTTGTTTGTAATCTGAGGACAATGGCTCCTTAGTTTCGAAATGGTTTGGGTACAAGGTGATCGCGTTGAAAATAAAGGCGTTTGTCCAGCGTTAGAAGCTCATTTGAAACATTGCCGCGGCTCATTTAAGAAAATGACAGCTCTGAAGAGACGCCGCTTTAGTTCGAGGTAGTGCTAACAATAATAAAGACGATCAACACCTTATGTGTTACCCCTGAAATGTAGATGTAATATATTTCCAGATGTAAGCCCATTTTAAGCGAAATGCACGCTTCATACTGTCGTCTGCCCTGGCTCTAACCTCGAGTGTTTTAGCCAAATCTTGTGAGCGCGCAAACCCAAACGCTGTGACCTCGCGCCAAATGTTTTATTGGTTTATTAAGTACAAACAGGCGAGTTATGAAAAATTGAGCGCGAGGGATTGCTTCACTTCACACAAAAAGATTTTGGAATGAGATGGCTAATTGTAGTAGCGTTTAGTCCACTGTCTATAATAGCCTAATTTAGAGATCACTTCTTTTGTTTTTTACCGACAACTTTGATCGGTTAACGTTGATACGGTCAACCATCGGTCAAACGGTCATCGGTTAACATCCCTATTTCTGTTATTGGTATCTATACTCCTCGAATCTAGATGACCCATACCAGCTTTGCGATTGCCCGATACATGATAATTATCTGCGAAGTATTGTAATCTGAGCACAGTGTTAGCGTATAATGGAATGAGCCAACTCTCTCACCTGCTCTGTTTTCCTCTGTTTCTCCTCACACAACAACTCAAATCATCCTTTTCAAATCCTGTCAAATACCTTTTATTTAACCCTCAATAAGAAAGCCATTGTCAGTTTGTCTGTCAATCTGTTTTTGATCGCTTCATTAAAAGTTGTTGCTGTGTGTAAAGGAAAATAAAAATAGTTTCACCCTCCTGCTGACTAGTGTCGTGCCCCTCCCAACCCCTACACACACACACACACACACACACACACACACACACACACACACACACACACACACACACACGTTGGTCTATGTGGTTTACAGGGACTCTCCATAGGCGTAATGGTTTTTATACTGTACAAACCGTATTTTCTATCCCCTTACACTGCCCCTGCCCCCTAAACCTACCCATCACACACACACACACACACACACACACACACACACACACACACACACACACACACACACACACACACACACACACACACACACACACACACACAGCCCCTAAACCTACCCATCACAGGAAACATTCTGCATTTTTACTTTCTCAAAAAAACATCATTTAGTATGTTTTTAAGGCCATTTGAATTATGAGGACATTTGATATGTCCTCATAAACCACATTTATAGTGTAATACCAGTGTAATACCCATGTAGTTATACAAATTTGTGTCCTCATAAACCACATAAACAGGCTCGCTCACACACACACACACACACACACACACACACACACACACACACACACACACACACACACACACACACACACACACACACACACAGCCCCTAAACCTACCCATCACACACACACACACACACACACACACACACACACACACACACACACACACAGCCCCTAAACCTACCCATCACACACACACACACAGCCCCTAAACCTACCCATCACACACACACACACACAGCCCCTAAACCTACCCATCACACACACACACACACACACACAGCCCCTAAACCTACCCATCACACACACACACACACAGCCCCTAAACCTACCCATCACACACACACACACACAGCCCCTAAACCTACCCATCACACACACACAGCCCCTAAACCTACCCATCAAACACACACACACACACACACACACACACACCATTACGCCTATGGAAGGTCCCCATATGTCACAAAAACAAACGTGTGTGTGTGTGTGTGTGTGTGTGAGGTAGGTTTAGGGGTTAGGGGCAGTGTAAGGGGACAGAAAATACGGTTTGTACAGTATAAAAACCATTACGCCTATGGAATGTCCCCATATGTCACAAAAACAAACGTGTGTGTGTGTGTGTGGAGAGGGTTATTGTCTAAAGAGCTGCTTGCTCAGTTGCTGTAAGACACGTGTGTGTGTGTGTGTGTGTGTGTGTGTGTGTGTGTGTGTTTGAGATCCTGTTGAACACTGTAGCTTCTGCTCTATCTCAGTCGCTTATTAATTGCATTCTGATTATTTCCACAATGGCAGATTGAGATCCGCAGCTCTAGACTCCGCGACTCGTTTGGCTCTGACGGGTGTTTTGGGACAGTCAGGACAGTCCTCAGGTCAGTGTTAACTAGATGACGGCAGCTGGAGTTCAGTCTTGCATCACATTTTGTCTCCCAAAATGTCCAAAACTTCCTCTCAAAAAAAAAAAAAAAACCCTTCCAGGAGGGAGAAACACGGATGGCAGAAATGCGGCAGTCTCGTCCTCGTCCTCGCTCGAAGGTTTTACACTCCAGCCTGATTGGCATTGAAGTTTGCTTCGCTAATTAATCCCAGAACGACTTTGAGTCAGATTCGGGTTGCAAAGGTCAGAGGTCAGGTGTTGTTAACATGAGCGTTTCATTAGCGGCGAGTCTCTTCTGAAGTTCAGATGGACGCCGGTTTGTTAGCGGAGCTGCTAAGTGAATATGTCCTGTATTGTGTCCGCACATTATTTTGTCATAAATCCAATGGTCCTCTGGCCGGCTTTATTAAAACAGACGGAGCATCAAATGCCCTGTGGACCAATTAAACCAGCAGGAAATGAGTGTTTATTGGATTCTCCACCAATTAAAAAAAGGTCACCGGCCACCCGTGGAGAAAACAGTGACAGACTCTTTCTTTTAGTGCAAAGGAACAGCATATTTATTATGATTTTTAATGTATTTTATGCATTGATGGAACTGTTTGTATTATTTTGTTATACTGCTAGTTTATATCCAGCTTACCTGAGACGGTCTGGCCTGGATCATCATAATTATGTTAGCAAGTAAAGTTTAGTTTCATTGTTAGTTGGCCGTCTTGCCGGCTCATGGCAGATCTGCTGATCCTCACAGATTTATTCGGACGCTACATCTGTTCTGTGTCTGCTGACCTCTCTCTCGTGTGTGTGTGTGTGTGTGTGTGTGTGACATATGAGGACCCAAATATGTATAATGGCATGGGTCTGACACAGGTATTACAGGAGAGGGTGAAATATGAGGACATTACCCATGGCCCCACTTTACAAAAGGCTTATAAATCACACAGGAGGAGTTTTTATGAGAAAGTAAAAATGCAGAATGTTTCCTGTTCAGGGTTCAGGGCTGTGTGTGTGTGTGTGTGTGTGTGTGTGTGTGTGTGTTACTGCATTCAAGTCTGTAGTCATGGATCGATCTCACGAAGAACACGCCCAGGTCCAAAAACAAACAAATAAGGCTCTAAAAAATCTTAATAAATAAATGAATAACATAATTTTTTTAATTAAATTAATAAAACATCAAATTATTTATTAAATAAATGAAAACATTTTTAAAACATTTATTTGAGACTTTATTTTCTTTATGAAGAATTTACACGGTTTTCCTTAAAACAAAACAAAAATAAATAAAGATTAAAATAAGTATATTAAAAAAAATCTAAAAACATAAATAAATAAATAAACAAATAAATAAATAAATATTAAAATGTGGCTTTTTTCGTTATGAAAATTCTAATATTTTTAAAACAAACAAATACTTATTGAACAATAAAACATACAATCTGGCTTAATTATTTTAATGAATATTATAATATTTTTATTAAACAACAAAAATAAAATAATAATAAAACATCAAAAAAATAAATACATTTATAATTAGGCTTTATTTTCTTTATGAAAATAGTTTTCTTATACAAAAACAAAATGAATAAATAAAAATCTAAATTATTTATTTATTTGATTTAATATTTATTAATTTTCAAATATAATAGATTTTAATATAATTAATATTGATTTAAATACATATTTTTTTTATTTTAATTCATTTATTTTTCAGTATGTTAATAAATAAAAATAGAAAATTTGGCTTTATCTTTATAAAAATTATATTTTTCAATAATAATAATAATAATAATAATAACAACAACAACAACCATGACAATAATAATAATAAAAACCTTAAACAGACCTAAAATGTGGGAAATGTAATGTTTTCTAAATAAATACAACAATAACAAACAAACAAATTTTTCTTTATGCAAAATACAATTTTTATTTAATTGAGGTGAAATATGGCATGCAGATTAAGCACGCACACACGCACGCACGCACGCACGCACACACGTTTGTTTTTGACATATGAGGACATTCCATAGGCGTAATGGTTTTTATACTGAACAAAAAATGTTTTTTCTATCCCCTTACACTGCCCCTAAACCTACACACACACACACACACACACACACACACACACACACACACACACACACACACACACACACACACACACACACACACACACACACACACACACACACACACACACACACACACCTCCTCCTGTGTGATTTATAAGCCTTTTGTAAAGTGGGGACATGGGTAATGTCCTCATATTTCACCCTCTCCTGTAATACCTGTGTCAGACCCATGGCATTATACACATTTGTGTCCTCATATGTCTCACACACACACACACACACACACATCCCGATCTGATATGATTCTGTGGATTACGGTGCGCGCGTGTTGATTTATGAGCGCTGCACTCGGCCTGTGTTGGTCATAATTAATCTGCGGTGATGGGCAGAGAGGCTGCGGACTGATGCATGCACAACATATGGCAGCGAGAGCGAGATTATCTCTGCAACACGGCCCGCGGCTGCTGAATCAGCGATGTACCGCGGTACCGCAGAGCCACGGCGGCGGCGTCAGCTGCTTTATTTCTCTCGGTGCAGCGCTGCCAAAACCAAAGCTGATTCCATTACTGCTCAGATGTTGCTCTTTTGTAGCTCAGGAGACTGCTCACTTATGATTTATTGAAGTATCAGCCTTCGGAGGAATAGAAATACTCAAAAGAGTCGCACTGTTAGAGTCTGGAGCTGTGAATGAAGCAGTGTGGAGCGGCTCTGTTCATGCCGGACTTCAGTCTTTGGTGTTTAATCAGATCTGAGCTGAGTTTTTTTTTGTTTTGTTTACTTAATAGATTTTAAATTATACTCTTTTATATATTTATGGAAATGTATATTGTTGTATCGACTTTTTTTGCATAAAGAAAGTACACTCTAAAAAATGCTGGGTTAAAAACAACCCAAGATGGGTTGAAACTGGACAAACCCAGAAATTGAGTATTTTGAACACAGTGAATTGACCCATTCAAACAACCCAATTTCTGGGTCGTTTTTTTAACCCAAGTTGTGTTGTTTTCAACCCAGCATTTTTTAGAGTGTAAAGCCCATTTTAGTCCTCATTCATTCATTTCAATTCAATTATATTTCAGTCCATTCATTTAAATTTCCGTGTTGAGATCCCAGACGTTTGATTGCAATCTTTGGTGGTTTTTAAAATCTGAGCACAATTTTTTTTATATAATTTTTTTTATATATATTTTAATATTTATTATAGTTTAAATATAATTGTTTTGCATAAATAAAGCATAATTTATATAATTATTTATTTATTTATTTAGTTCAATATTTTCATTTTCAAAAAAATAAATAAAGCCAAATTAAGCTTTTTAAATGAATTGCACATTTTTTGTTTTAAGAAAGAAAAACTAACATTCATATAGAAAATATTTTATATATATACGCTAAACTTATGCCTCAGGCCCCATAAAAAAATATGTGATTAACCTTTAAAACATGAAACTGGCGGGAGGCTTCGGCTACGTCCCGTTTTTTTAGTCTGTGTGTCTTCAATCCGCAGCGGCTCTGAGCAGAGAGCGCAGCGCATGTCAGAAGCTGAGGTGTGTGTGTGTGCAAATCTGAGTGTCATTGGTCTGTCACCGCTTGTCAATGTCAAAATATTTGATAAAACCAATCAAATCAGAGTAGGCGGACTTTATGGTCACACAGAAACTGCTGAGGCTGAGTGCAAATTTTAGCAGCGCAACTCGACGTCAAGTGCGAGAAATGTAAGCAGATAAACTAAACATTCATGTTTGACAGCTGCTGCTTTAAGTCAGAAATGAAACAAAAGACAAAAATATTCAGGCAAATTAATAAACTTTTGTCTAATTCAGCCATTTTTAACTGGAAATATGCCTATGTGATTCATAATTTATAGGCCTAATTAACGAACAAGAAATATTAACAAAGCCATTTTCATCAGATTAGGCATAAGGTTAAAGGTGCACTATGCAGCTTTTCGTCCACTGGAGGGCGCCTATTCAAAGGAAAGGTGTAGTTTTATGACGCCAAGTGTGAGCGCAGCATCTTGGGACATGTGGTCTTCACCTCACAGCCGGAGGAAAATAGGACTCGGGCAGAAATCACGTTGATGGATGCGGTTATTAACGTTACTGTAGTGAAGCAGAGCAGGAGCGAGTGTTGAGGAGCTGAGCACGGCCGCTGGAGCGATTGTTACACAAACACACACGGCTCGTGAGTATCGGGACTTTTATTATGACGGGACGGGACACAGTCGCCGGGCGCCTGCATAGATCCGCTCTTCCGGTCATGATTATGAGGTAAAGCAGCTCTGTTTATCATATTAGATACATTTAAGTGTGTTTAAAATGATGTTATGACGTTCCTCTGTGCGTTCGCTCGGCGCTGCTGTCACATGTTCACACTGCTGAGAGAAAAGCGCTTCTCCAGAATAAAACCGAGGGTAGCGCAGATATGACGCGATTGACAGGCGACTCGCTCAAACGCTATGCTGACACGTCCCGGTCCTCGGTTAAAATAGCAATTTTCTCACAATTTACAAATAGTTGGAAACATTTGGGATATTGTAAGAACTCAACTGAACAAAATATATAACACTGGCCTGGTGGTTTTTGGATATTTTACTGCAAAAATACTACATAGTGCACCTTTAATAATGAATGTGTTTATATTGTAAATTAATATAATTCTATTTGTAACATTCAGTAAATAAAAAATAAAAAAAACTCCTTTTTTCAGCCTGTATTGGCATAAGATTAGTAATGAATGTTTATATTGTGAATTTAATAAACTTTACTTTAATAAACAGTAAATTAACGTGCCTAAGAAAATTTTTCATAAAACATATGGATATCAGTATGCTAATATGTAAACCACATGTTCACTTTATTCACTGACGAAAATGGATAAAGCTATCAGTCAAAGCTCAGCGTTATGAAGAGACCGGGCAAGATAAAAACAGAAAAAGATAGATGTGGAGATAACAGACAAATAATTTAATGCCCATGCAGTGACATGGTTTTCAAGTGATTATCTAATTTTTTGGCCTTCAGAACATCTTAAATGCACATATGTAGATCATAGAAATCAACATTTTCTCGGGGGAACATGCCCCCGAACCCCACTAACATCTGGCATCTCTGTGATAATAAACCTGCCTACATTATTGGGTATGATTAATGCATGTACAGTATGGCCATGCAGTAAGGTGTTCATATTAGCTTGATAAGTAATGATTCACAGCCAATATCCTATGGGTATGCATGTGTGTAAGCTATTAGTTAATAGCGCAATATGGACCGTAAACTAAAGTGTGACTATTTTTTCCATAGGCCTACCCTCACTGGGGGTTGAGCCCCCCCTAAAATGGAAATCCTAGAAACGCCCCTATATAGCCCCTTTCACACTGCGATTCCGGCAAATACACGGATAATGCGACCCGGCATTTGTTCCCGGGCCGCTAGATTTGGTCCATTCACACTGCCAGCGAAATACCGTAATATGTGCGCTTTCACACACAACCCGTAACGGTCCCTGATCGCGTTGACACGTGACATCTGGATGTGACGTATAATGGCAAGCGATCTCAGCTTCAGCGCGGACAGTAAGGAGCTCCGTGGTCTCCACTTGTGTCCAGTTTGCGCACGTTTCTGCTTGTTTAATTTTAGTTTCTTTTGTATACGAACACTCTCTGCGTTTAAAACACCGACGAGCTCTTCTGGCACTGCAGGGTTGTGTTATTGAAGAAACAAGCTCTAGGAGTCACACGATAACTACGTACACGTTGCGGCATTAGTTTCGGCTTTTGTTCACACAGCGCTCGTCCCGGGTCGAATCCCGCAATGTTACTAGGTCCCCGACCCGGGTCGAATTCGGTAATCAATCCCGGGACATGGTTGCTTTCACACAGAAGGCGATCCGGCAATGCTCCGGGAATATTGCGGGTCCGACGTGCAGTGTGAAAGGGGCTTGTGTGTGTGTGTGTGTGTGTATATATATAGATCTGTCTTTCTTTATTACAGACTTTGGTGTCTTAGATCAGTGGTTCTCACCCTTTTTTCAGTGACGTACCCCCTGTGAAATATTTTTTTCAGCCAAGTACCTCCCTAACCAGCGCAAAGTATTTTTGGTAAACAAAAAAAAAAGACTTAAAACAGAGCACTGCCATCCGTGTCTGGTTTTTTCAACTTTTGAACAGATAAACACATACGAAATTTTAACATTTGAAAAATTTTAAACTATTTCAGACATTTTAGATGATAATAATCCATGACTAAATTTATTTCAAGTATTTATCATCACTAAATTTAGTGATTAAAACTAATGTAGTGAAAACAGTGACCATAATTCTGAAATTGGGGACATTTCCTATTTCAGTGGTTAAAATATCACTAAAATCTCATTTGTTGTTGTATTTTAGGGGACAATATATTTGTTTTTGTTGTTGTGGAGTCCCTATAGTATTATTAACATTAAAAGTCATTATGATTTAGTTTGATTATTAGGATTTTTGGTCTGGATTTAATGCAATAAAAACATTAATAAAAAAAAAAAAACGATTAAGCTATTAACCATTGTAAATAAACAGTTTAAAACAATATTGTAAAATGACTTAACAAAAACACATACAAATAAAACAAACATGATAAATAAAACTATTCAAAAATATTGTAATGTTGTATAATTGTATTTAAGATTAGGCTATACTATATAAATTACTGTTTTTACTTCAAAAGTTTCATGTTTATGCTTGAAAATAATTCTTAGTATCCTTAATTGGTCATGTTATTTTGCGTTTTAGGCTTATTTTAGGTAGAAAGTATATGTATTCTGCACATGTATACTGTATTTAAGTTATATTTCAGAGGTATGGTAACGTTAATCATTGCGTTGTGACTAAGGAAATTTTCGGGCAAATCAATCCGTAACTTTTTGAGGCTCTGTTATAAAGTACATACAAACAATATTACTTTACATTAAAAGCCAATAGTTAGTATGTTACTACCTTGAAAGCGATAACGAGTTTCTTTTGATATTTGACGATAATGCCGTTCTGTCTGCTCTCGATGTTGTTCATGAAGTAGTAGGGGCAGGCGACCATGCTGAGTCAGCGTAGCTCACAGCGCCATCTGCTGGTGAAAATGATCACTAAACTCTTGCTCCTAAAACCAGCGGCTGCTGTATGGTGATGGTTGTGCGCTTTTTTCAACATTAAAAACCAGGACTGTCCCCGGGAAACGGGACGTCTGGTCACACAATTGTTGATCCAAGTGATTGACAGGTGATGCCAGGCGGCAAATTACAGATTGGGTCAAACCATCCTGGTATGGGGGAGATTCTGGGTTTTTAGGATAATGAAATTGAATAGCCTACTGAATATAAAATTCATTTTATGAACTTATACTTATATTTCACAGACATATTTATGAAATAATTATTTTTAAAGGATTTTTGCATGGATGCTAATTTTTAAATATATGTAGGCTATATTTTAAAATCTCACGTACCCCCTGGAGTGCCTTCACGTACCCCCAGGGGTATGCGCACCCCCATTTGAGAATCACTGTCTTAGATGATATTAATAAAAATTGGACTTATATTATCTATCTAAAATCACAATGATAATGAATAATGACAATGATGCACTAAAAGCAGAAACGTTTTTCCTTTTGCATTTTCCGCATTGTCAAAACAATCCCTGTTCACACAGATCCATGAAAAAGATAAAAAACCTCATGCCGGGCCAGTAGATTCCCGTAGTTAACACACAGACGATAACAGTGTTTTTTCCCCCAAAAAAGACGTGCACTTTGAAACCCGTTTTCGAAAGTTTGCCTTTTTTAGGCCACAAAACGCTGTGTAAATGAATCTGGTTTGCATGCGGTTTCAGGGTGAGGCGAACAGACTCGCGGTGTTCTTTCAGGTCCTCTGAGGCCGTCTCTCCGGAGATCAACCTGACTGGATCTGGCTGAAAGAGACGGGCAATACTCTTTTTGTGTTCGCTCACTAGAGAAAGAGAAAGAGAGAGAGTTAGACTCATATTGATTACTCCTAATTAGATTCCTATCAAGTCTGCTGGGAATTGAGTTCCGGCACTTTTCCGAAAGAAAAGAAAAGCCTCCACTCAGGGATGTAGCGCTCCACTATATGAGGCTGGCTAACTTCATTTGAGAAGCCCCCAGAACAAACCCTGATTTGATTATGGTGAGGATTTCTTGTGTCTAATTACACGGCCGCTTTTTTCCTCCCCCTCCGACATCAGTCAGTTTCAACCTTTTCCTGGTGTATTTGGGACGACAGCTCTTGTCTTTGGCTGCGGTCTGCGGGAGGAGTTCAGCGCCGATGAGGAAATGCCATCTTAATGCATCTATGTTTTGCGGCTGGGCTATTAGCAGAGATTAGACATCGAGGAGCTGTCATGATGACATGAAGGAGCGCCGCCACATGCCTGCTTTAAACGATGAAATGGATTGTTTACTGTCTGTCGGCTGAAATGACGCCCGCTATTGACAGCCGACTCATTCGTGAGATGTTTACTGGAAAAAAACACAAGTCAGTCTGAAACCGTCGTTTCCCATAATGCATTGCAGGCGTGACAGTGAGATTAATTACCCCTTTTCCAGCAGAATGAACCGGGTGCTAGTGTCAGTTTGTAGTTGGTTCGACTTGAGAGCCTTTAAGAACCGGTTTGGCTTTCCACAAGCTAGAGAGCCTCAATGGATGAGTTTGGGTTTGGCGGTTACTAAGAGAACGAGACTTGCCTGACTGCTTTGGGCCAAGTGTAAAGTTTGGTGGAGGGGGGGGGGGGTATGGTGTGGGTTGTTTTTCAGGGGTCCATTAGTTCCAGTGAGAGGAGCTCTTAATGATTCAGCATACCAAGACATTTTGGAAAATTTCATGCTCCCAACTTTGTGGGAAAAGTTTGGGGATTGCCCTTTCCTGCCCCAACATGACTGCGCTCCAGCGCACAAGGCGTCGGTCCATAAAGACATGGATAAGCGAGTTTGATGTGGAGGAACTTATAGCTGGAAAGAGTGGGCCAACTCCATATTAAGGCCTGCAGGTTAGGAATGGGATGTTTTTAAAGTTCATGTAAAGGCAGGCGTCCCAAAACTTTTGCAATATAGTGTATATTAGAGCCCGACCAATGTATCCGTCTGCCAGTTTTATGAGCCTGTCTCACACACACACACACACACACACACACACACACACACACACACATATAAGGGCTGCCAAACGATTAAATTTTAATCATGATTAATCGCGTGATTGTCATGAGTTAACTCACGATTAATCGCAATTTAATCGCAGATTTTTATTTTTTGTAAATGTATCTTAAGTTTTTAATACTCTAATCATCATGGGTATGTGGACAAATATGCATGCTTTATGCGAATGCACTTTTATTATTAGTGAAACCATATAATACTTATTCAATAATAATCAATTAAACAGCATGAAGACTAGACCTGTATCAAAGGTCATAGATGTTCATCAAAGAACTTGTTCATGTCTCTTAAGCCTAAGCTTAAAAATACAGAATAAGCAGGGATTTCTCTCATTTTAAGAATATAAATAAAGATAGCATTACTGGCTGTTTAGTTCAGAACAGGGCACAGTTCGTGTGAAAAACTGGTCATGTGAAAGCTGTCATGCGGACCTGTGAGCGCAGCAGTACCACACCATACCTGGAGGAGGTCACGATGGGAAAGTGAGTCCAAACTTTAGACTGGTACTATACGCATATAGAATATCAGCCGATATATCGATATTAGTGGTGTAACGGATCACAAAACTCACGGTTCGGATCACACCACGGATCACGAGTCACGGATCGGATCATTTTTCTGATCAGAAAAAAGGGGGAGGAGACTATTTTTATTTGCTTTCCATATTTTGTATGAAAATTTTTGGTTCATAACCTATATGGTTATGGTTTTAACAAATACAAAATAAATAAACAGCTGAATAAATCACATTTTACTCAGTTGTTAAAGTGTGATATGTGAAATACAACCTGTGATGTGAAAATGGGCCTGAGCATATAATGAAAAAACAAGAAAAAGATTAGGATGTCAACATTCTCCGGGGAGAGAGTAGACCTCTCACGCCTGTTTAACACGTATTCATTATTTTTATTTAAAATCTAAAAGTTGGTACTGAACATGGCTTATCATTATTGCAATTCTCTTTGTAGGTCTACACTCTTCTATAGATATCATGTTTAAACACACTACATTTAAACAATGTTTATTCAATTCATTACTTTATATGTATGTAGCCTAGTCCCTTAGAAACAGTTTTTTTCTTTATTTTTTTAATCTTTTTTAAAGAAATCCTGCAGGTCATAAAGATGTTTTTTTCTCCAAGAAAGAAGTGCTCTCATTATTTCATTTGTTTACCTAAATCTAAAAGCCATTTTTCTTGCTTTACCCAAAGCAAAAAGCCATGTGTTGACTTTGAAACAGAGTAACCTACACTTTACATTATATGTGGGGAAATTACTAGATTTTCGCATCAATGGTTGTTTTAAAGCAGACAGCGCGCTATCACTTTACTTCAGCGCGTTCAGCACAGACTCAGTGCAGAAACGGTCGCGGCACTTCGCACTGACGGACCGACACTGTGTGCAGAACTGTAATCTGTTAACATGGGTACGGAAAAAAACAGGCACCGCAAACAGACTAGGCTGTGTGAAACGGGCATCAGCAGGTGTGCTTCAGATAGCCATGCTCGATGTATTGCCACGGCTCTCTCATGCTGCCACAGTAACGTTACCTACGTACTGATATAGTTTTGTCCACTACCCTGCTTCCGCCATCATTATATTTCACGGGGAAGCCAAACGATGCTCTCACGCGATGTGAATGATGCTTTTCAAGTTCTTCTGCTAGCCTTTTGTTGATTAATGATGCCTTCACGTGAACGACTGCTGTTTGAAGTTTCACTGAAACTCGGCATCGAGTTTAAAGTAACAAAATTACTTGTAATATCGGCATATGCAACGGTCTTTTACTCTGCGATCGCTAGACAATTAAGATTAATCCGCAAGTTAAAAAAAAAAAACGAACCGTGGATCGTGGTCCGTTCAGATCACGGATCAACTGCGATCCGTTGCACCCCTAATCGATATCGGTCCCTTTTTACTCCCTAAGATCGGTATTGGCATCAACCACCAAAAACCCATATCAGTCGGGCGTATAGTGTATATTCACTTAGAAAACAGCTATTTTAAGTTAATATTTCACTATATTGCTATTGTGATTTTACTGTATTTTCAAAAAATAGTGCTCCCTTGGTGAGCAGAAGAGATTTCTTTCAAAAACATAAAAAAATATATATAATAATAATAATAATAATAATAATAATAATAATAATTAAAGCTGCAAGCAGCATTTGAGCGGGGTTCAAGCATTTAAGGGCTTTTAAGCACATAGGCATTAAAGACATTACGTTTTATTTAGCAAGATTTTAAACACTGAAATAATAGATGGAAAAGTCCATTCACAGCCAATATAGGCAATTTACCATAGGAAATGCATGGTTTTTAAAGCTTTTTAACAGTTATAGCGCCACCTATAGTCCGATCTCTTTAAAACTTTGCATGCTTCATCAGCATGTCATGCCACATATACCCAACAATTTTCGTGAATTTTTGAGCTTCCCTTTTGGGTTAGCGCCAACTAGTGGCCGATTTCTTTCAAAATTCTTACAGACCTCTAGGACCATGAGTCAAACATGTCCACTGGGTTTCGTTCCAATCGACCTCCGTTAACCCCATCTAATAGGTGCTCAAAATTCATTGGCTGATGGCGGCCATGTTTTTTGAGATACACCAATGTCCTCATAGACTTATATAGTAACTTGGGCCAAGACACTGCATATTAATTTTCAGGTCAATCGGACAAGCGGTCGTTGTTTTTTTCACATTATAGCGCCACCAACTGGTCAAACGTCGCGATTTTTTTATCGAGACCAATAATTGAGCCCATACAAATGTGTTCCAAGTTTGGTGAAGATATCTCATTTCCTTCTTGAGTTATAGCCTTTTTAGTAAAATAGGCTCCTCCCACAACATTCTTTTTCCACCCCTTAGCAACCGTAAATTGAAATTTCAACTTTTTCTCAATGAATATTGATTTTCAGACAACAGAGAACATTTTGGCACTGGTTTGGTTCCGATTGGGCAAAAAACCAGGGACTAGTTCGCAAAAGTAAGTTTTTAACATAATTGCAAATATTGAATTAATGATTTGACTGACAGCAATGGTTCTAGAGGCAAAGTTGTTCAGTATGAGGAGATCTATCACATGATATGCATATTTTGTGGATGGGTGCCACACCACGTGATTACAGAGCCATACAAATCTTTAGCGCCAACTAGTGGCCGATTTCTTTCAAAATTCTTACAGACCTCTAGGGCCATGAGTCAAACATGCCCATCAAGTTTTGTTCCGATCAGCCTCCGTTAACCTTGTCTTATAGGTGCTCAAACTTCATTGGCCGATAGCGGCCATGTTTTTTGAGATACGCCGATGTTCTCATAGACATACATGGGGTCTTGGGCCAAGACACTGCTTTCCCATTTTCAAGTCAATAAGACTAACGGTCAGGTGGTTATACCCCTTTTTATGTTTTTTTCATGTTATAGCGCCACCATGTGGCCAATCGTCGCGATCTTTTTATCGTGACCAAGGACTGAGCCCATAAATATGTGTACCAAGTTTGGTGACGATATCTCATTTCCTTCTTGAGTTATAGCCTTATTAGTAAAATAGGCTCCGCCCTGAACGTCCATTTTTACGCCCTTTAGCAAACATAAATCGAAATTTCAACTTTTTTTCAATGAATATTGATATTCAGTCTCCAGAGAACATTTCTGCACTGGTTTGGTTCCGATTGGTCAAAAAACCAGGGACTAGTTCGCAAAAGTAGATTTTCGACAAAATTCAAAATGGCGGACAAATTTTCATGACGGAAATGAAATCGGAGATATACGTTTTGTTCGTCATGGTCTCAGCTTTCCAATGATATAAGACACTTGACCCTTAGGAGCAACGGTTTAGGAGTTATGAGCCCTTTCGCGCTTTTGGTTGCTATAGCGCCACCTATGGGCCAATCTGGCTCATAATTTGATAACCTCTCCTCGATTTTTGGACTACCTGTTGACAAAGTTTCAAGTCTCTAGCATTTACGGTTTGGTCTGCACGATCGCTTTTACGGCAGAAGAATAATAATAATAATAATAATTAAAGCTGCGAGCAGCATTTAGCGGGGTTCAAGCCATTTAAGGTCTTTAAGCATTTGACACCTTTTGCATGAAAGGCTTTTAAGCACTGAATGAATTTGAGAGATATCAGGTGAAATGAAGTGATAAACTGACAAAATGTGATTTTAAATATTATAATAGTGACTTTATAAAGTCTAAATATGAATGAAAATACATTAATTTAAAAAAAAAAAAAAAAATACCATTTACAGGCAATTCACCTCAGGGAATACATGGTTTTCAAAGCTTTTTAACACTTATAGCGCCCCCTATACTCTGATCTCCATAAAACTTTGCAAGTGTCTTCAACATGTTATGCCACATATACCCAACAATTTTCGTGAAGTTTTGAGTTTCCCCTTAGGATTTATAGGCTTTTGAGTGTATTTTGCCACGCCTCTTTTCTAAATGGCCCTGTTATAGCCATCCAAATGCAAAAAATCAACTTTTTTTTGATAATTATTGATCTAGAGAGTCCAGAGAATTGTCCTAGACTGGTTTGGTTCTGATTGGGAAAAAAACCAGGGACTAGTTCGCAAAAGTAGGTTTTTAACATTATTGCAAATATTTATTTAACAATTTGATTGACAGCAATGGTTCTAGAGGCAAAGTTGTTCAACATGAGGAGATCTATCATATGATATGCATATTTTGCCAATGTGTGCAACACCACGTGATTGCAAAGCCATAAAACTAGTTAGCGCCAACTAGTGGCCGATTTCTTTCAAAATTCTTACAGACCTCTAGGACCATGAGTCAAACATGTCTACTGAGTTTCGTTCCGATCGACCTCCGTTAACCCTGTCTAATAGGTGCTCAAATTTCATTGGCCGATGGCGGCCATGTTTTTTGAGATACGCCAATGTTCTCATAGACAGACATGGTACCTTGGGCCAAGACACCACATACCAATTTTCAAGTCAATCGGACTAGCGGTCGCGTGGTTATAGCCCTTTTTGTGTTTTTTCCATGTTATAGCGCCACCAAGTGGCCAATCGTCGCGATTTTTTTATAGTGACCAAAGACTGAGCCCATAAACATGTTTACCAAGTTTGGTGATGATATCTCATTTCTTGCTGGAGTTATAGCCTCTTTAGTAAAATAGGCTCCGCCTTAAATGAACATTTCCACGCCCCTTTTCGTTCATGAGTCAAAATTTCAACTTTTTTTTTGATAATTATTGATACTCAGACAAGAGAGAACATTTTGACACTGGTTTGGTTCTGATATGTCAAAAAACCAGGGACTAGTTCGCAAAAGTAGGTTTTTGACAAAATTCAAAATGGCGGAAAAATTTGCATACCGGAAATGAAATCGGAGATATACGTTTTTTTCGCCAAGGTCTCAGCTTTCCAATGATATAAGACACTTGACCCTTAGGACAAAGGGTTTAGGAGTTATGAGCCATTTCGCGTTTTTGGTTGCTGTAGCGCCACCTATTGGCCAATCTGGCTCATAATTTGATAACCTCTCCTCGATTTTTGGACTACCTATTGACAAAGTTTGAAGTCTCTAGCATTTACGGTTTGGTCTGCACGATGAGTTTTACGGCAGAATAATAATAATAATAATAATAATTAAAGCTGCGAGCAGCATTTAGCGGGGTTCAAGCCATTTAAGGTCTTTAAGCATTTGACACCTTTTGCATGAAAGGCTTTTAAGCACTGAATGAATTTGAGAGATATCAGGTGAAATGAAATGATAAACTGACAAAATGTGATTTTAAATATTATAATAGTGACTTTATAAAGTCTAAATATGAATTGATCAGGAGAGTGCAGAGAATCATACTGCTGTGGTTTGGTTCCGATCAGGCAAAAAACCTAAGACTAGTTTGCCAAACGAGGTTTTTAACATAATTGTGAATATTTAAATAAAGATTTGATTGACAGTATTGGTTATAGAGGCAAAGTTGTTCAGTAAGAAAAGATCTATCATAATATATGCATATTATGTGGCTGTTTTAACCCCACCTGATTACAGAGATGGAAAATACAATTAACAGGCAATTCACCATAGGGAATACATGGTTTTCAAAGCTTTTTAACACTTATAGCGCCCCCTATTCTCCGATCTCCATAAAACTTTGCATGTGTCTTCAACATGTTATGCCACATATACCCAACAATTTTCGTGAAGTTTTGAGTTTCCCCTTAGGATTTATAGGCTTTTGAGTGTATTTTGCCACGCCTCTTTTCTAAATGGCCCTGTTATATCCATCCAAATGCAAAAAATCAACTTTTTTTTGATAATTATTGATCTAGAGAGTCCAGAGAATTGTCCTAGACTGGTTTGGTTCTGATTGCGCAAAAAACCAGGGACTAGTTCGCAAAAGTAGGTTTTTAACATTTTTGCAAATATTTATTTAACAATTTGATTGACCGAAATGATTCTAGAGGCAAAGTTGTTCAACATGAGGAGATCTATCATATGATATGCATATTTTGCCGATGTGTGCAACACCACGTGATTGCAGAGCCATAAAACTCGTTAGCGCCAACTAGTGGCCGATTTCTTTCAAAATTCTTACAGACCTCTAGGACCATGAGTCAAACATGCCTACTGAGTTTCGTTCCGGTCGATCTCCGTTAACCCTGTCTAATAGGTGCTCAAATTTCATTGGCCGATGGCGGCCATGTTTTTTTAGATACGCCAATGTTCTCATAGACAGACATGGTACCTTGGGCCAAGACACTGCTTACCAATTTTCAAGTCAATCGGACTAGCGGTCGCGTGGTTATAGCCCTTTTTGTGTTTTTTCCATGTTATAGCGCCACCAAGTGGCCAATCGTCGCGATTTTTTTATCGTGACCAAAAACTGAGCCCATAAACATGTGTACCAAGTTTGGTGAAGATATCTCATTTCTTGCTGGAGTTATAGCCTCTTTAGTAAAATAGGCTCCGCCTTGAATGTACATTTCCACGCCCCTTTTCGTTCATGAGTCAAAATTTCAACTTTTTTTTGATAATTATTGATATTCAGACTAGACAGAACATTTTGGCACTGGTTTGGTTCCGATATGTCAAAAAACCAGGGACTAGTTCGCAAAAGTAGGTTTTTGACAAAATTCAAAATGGCGGAAAAATTTTCATGACGGAAATGAAATCGGAGATATACGTTTTGTTCGCCAAGGTCTCAGCTTTCCAATGATATAAGACACTTGAGTGTGGACCAAACGGTTTAGGAGTTATGAGCCCTTTTGCGCAATTGATTGCTATAGCGCCACCTATTGGCCAATCTGGCTCATAATTTGATAACCTTTCCTCGATTTTTGGACTACCTATTGACAAAGTTTCAAGTCTCTAGCCCTTACGGTTTGGTCTGCACGATGAGTTTTACGGCAGAATAATAATAATAATAATAATAATAATAATAATAATAAAAATCAGCACAAATACAATAGGTGTTCAGCACTTCGTGCTTGAACCCCTAATAATACATTTTATTTATAATGCACTTTATATTAAACAAAATCTCAAAGTGCTACAGAATTTAAAAAAACAAAACAATGAACAACAATAAATAAATAAAACCGAAAAATAAAATAAAATAAATTAAACAAGTAGCAAGTATATATCATTGTTCATTATTTATTTTTTTGCCTTTTGGTTTTGGGTGAATTATGAGCTGGGTGTTTCTGCGTTAGTTTCACATCAGATATGTGTGTGTGTGTGTGTGTGTGGGCATGTTTTTGTGACATATGAGGACACAAATGTGTATAATGCCATGGGTCTGACACAGGTATTACAGGATAGGGTGAAATATGAGGACATTACCCATGGCCCCACTTTACAAAAGGCTTATAAATCACACAGGAGGAGTTTTTATGAGAAAGTAAAAATGCAGAATGTTTCCTGTGATGGGTAGGTTTAGGGTGTGTGTGTGTGTGTGTGTGTGTGTAGGTTTAGGGGTTTAGGGGCAGTGTAAGGGGATAGAAAATACGGTTTGTACAGTATAAAAACCATTATGCCTATGGAATGTCCCCATATGTCACAAAAACAAACATGCGCGCGTGTGTGTGTGTGTGTGTGTGTGTGTGTGTGTGTGTCGTTACTGATCTGATATTCATAATGGCCAATAAAAGGTCAGCTGTGTGAATTAAAATGAAAGATGGTTAGCGTGCGCTGTGAAGTGCACACGTGTAGCCGGATCATTTCTGTGGCTAAATGTTCCCGCGGCGCTCGGGGAAGACCGGC
>NC_090173.1:10977961-11010461 GCF_024679245.1 Pseudorasbora parva | reverse complement strand
TTTGAATGTTTAGAGACTTTCTGGTATGTCTGTTTAAAGTTCACTTGAAGTCAAGCAACCAATGGAGAGAGTTTGGGGGCGGGACTAACTGTTCATCTGACCAATGACAGATGATGGCTCTGTGTGTGTGTGTGGGCATGTTTTCATGAAATATCAGGACTCAAATGTGTATAATGCCATGGGTCTGACACAGGTATTACAGGAGAGGGTGAAATATGAGGACATTACCCATGGCCCCACTTTACAAAAGGCTTATAAATCACACAGGAGGAGTTTTTATGAGAAAGAAAAAATGCAGAATGTTTTCTGTGATGGGTAGGTGCAAGGGCTGTGTGTGTGTGTGTGTGTGATTGGTAGGTTTAGGGGCAGTGTAAGGGGATAGAAAATACGGTTTGTACAGTATAAAAACCATTACGCCTGTGGAATGTCCCCACATTTCACAAAAACAAACGTGTGTGTGTGAAGATGAAGACGCAGGTAATTACACACAGAACAGATTTATAGTGCTGGGAATCACACACTAAACTCTTCCTGTGAGCGGCTGCGACTCTTTACTGCTCTACTGATGATGCATTAGATGCATTAGATGCACATACGTCTCTCTGCTTTTGCATTTCCCTTCCTTTTTAGCGTTTTCCAGGCTCTCTCTGACCCTTACAATTAAAAAATGTTTTTGCTACCGTACCCTTAAAGGGTTAGTTCAGTCATTAATTCCTCTCCCTCATGTGGTTGGACACCCGTCAGACCTCCGTTCATCTTCAGACACAGATGAAGATATTAGTGTTGAAATCCGACGGCTCAGAAAGGCCTTCATTGACACCAATGTCATTTCCTCTCTCAAGACCCATAAAGGCACTAAAGACGTCGATACAAAGCCCATCTCACTACAGCGGCTCTACAATCATTTATGAAGACACGAGGATAGTTTTTTTGTGTGTGCGAGAAAAACAACTAAATAACAACTTATATAGTGATGGGCCAAGTTTCGAGCAAAACAAAGCTTCGAACCGTTATGAATCAGTGAATCAATTCATGATTCGGCTCACCAATGTTACGTGTTTTCAGCTGTTTTTTTGCACACAAACTATTCTCGTGTCTTCATAAAATGATTGTAGAGCCAGTGTAGTGAGAAGGGCTTTGTATCGACGTTGTTAGTGCCTTTATGGGTCTTGAGAGAGGTCTGACGGCTGTCGAACGACATGGGGGCGAGGAATTAATGACAGCATTTACGTTTCTAGGTGAACTAAGCCTTTAAGACTATGCAAATATACTTCACGATTAATCGCTGAAAGATTGTGATCTCGATTCAAACACCCGCACTATCTCATTCCTCTTATTCTTTGTATATGTATTTTGTAAATATGATAAAACTTAAGACTCTTGGGAGATATGAAGGATGCAGTACTACTCTATAGATACTCAAGATTAACATGGCACTGGTCGAAACTCTGTGTGTGTTTGCCCCCTTTAATTATTGGTCATTCATAGTATCATACTGTACATGTAGACCATGATATTCACAGTTACTATATAGCACCTCAATACTTATAATAATGTTTTAAAAGTAAAATTTAAAAGCTCAACTAAAGCAAACAGTAATCACCATAATGGTGACTCTTCCCTTCAGTGAATCTACTTGTTAACAGCAGGTGTTCATCACTAATGGTCAATCCCCACTCAATCATTTAATTATCTCGTTGACTTTAACACTGCTTTAAAGTAATTTTTAAAGGAACAACTCCACATAATAGGGCTTAGTCAACCTTCCTACGTTTAGATATGTGGGCAAATGCTTTTTTGTCTCAGTGCATGCATTGTTTTAGTTTGGCAGGGTCGCCGCTAGCTTAGCTGAGCATAATGAATGGAATCCTATTTTGCCAACTAGCATGTCCCGAGTAAAAGTGATCCAAAAAAACCCTCACTTAATTACTTTTTGTGGCCTTCGTATTCACAATGAGTACAAATAGCGATGCAGATTAAGAGTAGGCGATTTCCGGCAGATATTGACTTGGGACTATATTATAGGGAAGCACAGGCGAAGCACTGCTCTTGGGCGCAGAGACATCACGCAACACATCGCGATCGCTCAACAGCCGGAGGACGTGAGGATGAGAGCCGTGATATCTGCATCCAAGTAGCAGTGCTTCGCCTGTGCTTCCCCATAATATAGTTGATGTGTTTATTCTGCTGTGTGATTGGCTGTTAGATTAATCCATATCAAATAAAAATGTCCAGAGCTTATCATCATTATCTGCTATGTAGCAATCAACATTTTGTCAGAACTAGGGATCGGCATTTTCCCAAAATATTGTATTAGAATATTTTTGCACATAAAAATGTAATATTTATTTATTTAAATTATATATTTAGAGAAAGAGAGACTTTTTTCCCCAACGTGTCATCACCATTTCTGAACAAGCGTACGATGAGGCAATGTACACAACACTCTTGTGTTATATCTGTTTTAAAATATTAAACAGTATGTGCAAACAAAACAAAAAAATAGGCCTAAAGAGTTATTAAACTTACTAACCTGCTCCACAGCGCCACCCAGTGGATTTATTTATAACTGCGAGATTTAGAGGAATTTATTATGGATTCGCTTCATTTACGGCCAGCAAATCAACACAGTTAAAATCGAATAGTATTTTTAGTTTTCGAATATTCAATCTGTAATTAATATTCGAAAACTAAAAATACTATTCAATTTTAACTGCGACTATTCGAATAGTGTGCTAGGGATGCTTGGAAAGATACCGGTATATATTTTATTTAAAACGGTACGATATCATGATCTTGCACATTTCGGTATATGCTGCTGTTCTGAAGTTCACAGCTAGATGGCAGCTCGCTACACAAACTGACCCGAAACAAGCGGCAAATGTGACAACAACATAGACGGACAAAATGGATAAAGCAGTTGAATCTCACTCGAGATGCCCAAAACAAATGAATTAAGGCTGCAACATACTCCGCAAAAACAGAGAAAAAAATTCTCGCAGCTTGTTCTCGACACATCGCCTGAGCAGAAGTTTTTTCTTGCAGGTGTCCGAGAACTATTGTGTGATTGGTCAAACGTTTAAAGTGGGTGGGGTTAATGCGGAGAAACGCAGATGACCGGCACCTGCTTTTCTCGTGAAGTATGAATGTACTGCCAGAACAAACTTTGTTCTTGTTCTTGGCACCTCGAGAAAACGAACAAATTTCTTTGTTCTTGCAGAGTATGTTCCAAGCTTAAAGCGGGGGTGAAACACTCAGTTTCAGTCAATCTCATGTCAATCTTGAGTACCTATAGAGTAGTATTGCATCCTTCATATCTCCGAAAAGTCTTTAGTTTTATTATATTCATAAAAGAAATATAGGCTGTACCGAGTCTTTTTGAATGACGAAGCACGCGATCGTGTCGTTTACTGATGTTTACTCACGCGACGATAGCCAACAGCTCAGACATTTGAAGCAGTTTTACTCACCGGCTGCTTCCAAAGCAGGACCGAAACTTTATCGCTGGGACCGCTCCGTCAAAAACACACTTCTTTGGTATGATTTGGTGAAGTCCTGACAGCAGAGAAAGGTGGAGATCCACTATTGCGACGCGACTGAAGCGATGTTGTGAAGCTTCCCGTCATTTCTGCGTTCAAATCGGTTCAACGAAACTTGTGAGAAACCGGAAGGAGTATTTTTGACACAGAAATACTCCATCAAACGTCCAACATTAGTGTTTGAAACTTTGTCTATGTTTAGGATGGGAATCCAAGTCTTTAACAGTGGAAAAAGCCCCCCCCCCCCCCCCCCCCCCCCAAGTCCCCCTCCCCAAGTCCCAAAGTCCCCCCCCCCCCTAAAGAGAGGAGTAGAAGTGACATTTGTAATGACTTTGCTTATAAAACTGATGAAGAACCATCAAACCTAGCCAAGCATCTGTCACTATCCTGACTTTAAGACTTCTGAAGAGATCGACAGGTCAGTGGATCATTCAAACCATCTCATTTAGACATTTATTTTCTTTTTACACTGATTAACGCACATACAGAGCCTAACATAAGATCGAATATCACAATCTCCAGCTTTCGTTTCAACCAATGACATTCAGATCTCATAATATTTGCATGCGTCCTAGTGCACTATTTACATTCGCGTTAGACACAACCGACTGTGTTTATGTGAATACTCACTAAAGACGGACATTTGTACATAATTCTGTGTATTTGACTGTTTAAGGAAACTTAATGTGTAATGTGCGAGCTCTAAGTTACACACGTGTGTGTGTGTGTGTTGTTGTTAGGAGCTCATATCTCCTGTAACTGTTATTACGAAATGCTATAATATCTCTTGCGTGTTCAAATGATTTCCGTTTTCCATCCCGAGGCGAGCGTGAAATGTTGAATCGGATTATGCAGTGTGCTTTAGTGTAGTGCGATGTCTTTTAAAACCAGAAGCAATTTGCTAATTTTGAGAGATTTTTGCTGAAATTATTTCTCACAGGTTTTCAAATGACTGATTTGATGTGATAAGCTTTGCTGATTAATTTACTAATAAATATTTGTGGTAATTTCCCACTTTATAACCTTGCATAATTGTACTCATTCGCGTGCAACATACCCGCGCTAATATCAGACCGCCGGGTATCGATTTAATATAAAATCGAGTAAATCCCTAATTCGTGCACACCCCTAGTCAGCACCTCTGGTAAAATGTGACTTTGTTTTGTTGTCTGTGCAGAATTGTGTAAGAATCACAATCTCGGTTTACAACTAAAAACATGCCATTCTCAGTTTATCCAGAATCGTGCGGCTCTAACTGGTGTGCTACTTCATAATGTTATTTATGGGAAGTTTCTGAATATTAAATGAGGTGTTTCTAATGAGGGGGCGGTCATATGTTAATGAGCTTGCTGTGATGTTATAGTTGTTTTTGTGGTTTAGATGTAGTAGCAGTTCTAGTTTGACTCTGAGTGTATGCGGTGTAAATGCACAGCTATGACGGATCTGTTTATGAGGACGATTATTGGATACCTCGGCTACTATTTCCGCTTGTATAAATGAATGTGTGTTCTGCTGTTAGTCAGCGTTTGTATTCATTTCTGGGCAGGATGAGAAACAATCATTTACGATGTGTAAACAGTGTTTACCGTTACTCACACACCTTCCGGAGCGGCAGGGAGATTATCGGCCCGTTGAGAGCCAAGAGAAAATGAGACGTGTCTTTGCTCATTACTCTGCCGCTTCAGAACGACATGAGGAGGAAAACAGGGAGAAATAGATGGAGGAAAACGGCATCGGCTTCTGTCAGGAGAGAGGAAGAGATTGTGGAGGAGAGTTTGAGGGACCAGGTGAAAAGTCAAATACACAGAGAGCTGCTATACACACACACACACCACACACACACACACACACACACACACACACACACACACACACACACACACACACACCACACACACACACACACACACACACACACACACACACACACACACACACACACACACACACACACACACACACACACACACACACACACACACACACACACACACACACACACACACACACACACACACACACACACACACAAACAGCTGGCTTTAGGAAGAAAAAAAGCTTCTCATTTACTCACCCTTGTTCCAGACCTGCATGACTTTCGTTCTCTAAGGATTTTTATACTGTGTGTGTGGTTGTCTTTAATGACATTTATAATTAATATATGTAAAAAAAAAAAAACTATTAATAACAAATCAATATATATATGTATATATATATATATATATATATATATATATATATATATATATATATATATATAATATATATATATATATATACATATACATATATATATATATTGATTTGTTATTAATAGTTTTTTTTTTTAAAGTATTATATATATATATATATATATAATAACTTTAATTAACTTTAATTAGGCATTTTTTGGCCCACTTGTATTTTTATTTTATTTTTATTATATGAATGATATTTATATTTAATATAGCTTAATATGTAATAAAAAAATAAATAGAAAAAAATAATTAACAACTATCCCCCCCCCCCCCCGTATATTTTCTATGACATTTTGATTTTTTACCAATTTTAACTATATTTAACTACAATTTTATATAATAATTCAAGAATTTTTTATTTTTGAAGTGTGTGTGTGTGTGTGTGTGTGTGTGTGTGTGTGTGTGTGTGTGTGTGTGTGTGTGTGTGTGTGTGTGTGTGTGTGTGTGTGTGTGTGTGTGTGGGCTTGTTTGTGGGCGAGAGAGAGAGAGAGAGAGAGAGAGAGAGAGAGAGAGAGAGAGAGAGAGAGAGAGAGAGAGAGAGAGAGAGAGAGAGAGAGAGAGAGAGAGAGATAGATTGTGTGTGTGTGACATATGAGGACACAAATGTGTATAATGCCATGGGTCTGACACAGGTATTACAGGAGAGGGTGAAATATGAGGACATTACCCATGGCCCCACTTTACAAAAGGCTTATAAATCACACAGGAGGAGGTGTGTGTGTGTGTGATGGGTAGGTTTAGGGGCAGTGTAGGGGGATAGAAAATACGGTTTGTGTATACACACACACACATGTACACATATAGGCTAACCTTTACATAATACACATTATATAATATAACATTTCAGAAATTAAAAATTCTTGAATTATTATATACAATTGTAGTTCTTAATGAGTTTTTACAGTTAACATATCCAAGATAAATGTTCAACACTACATTAGATATTCAGACTTGTTTTACATTTTTAATACACATGTATTTTGTCTGTAAGAAATGTGTACATTTTTAACTTGTTTATACTTTAAAAAACACTGAAACAGTCACTTACATTACATTCAAGATACAATCCTAGAAAACAAGCCTTCATATTACATATATAATCACATTAATAATACAAGAATTCAAGAATATTTCAATATTTTAACTGAAAATAAGTCATACAAATTTATTAGGAATGGTAATAATTTATGATAAAATGTATAATAATGTAATGATGCCCGACTAATGAAAAGTTAAGTTGATTTCTGTCCAGTTCATTTGTATCGTGTGTGTGTGTGCGTCAGATTTAGTGGAAACGCTCACTAAAATTCAGCTGAAGTGTGTGTGCATCTCTTTCATAACACTTACAGGAGAATGAATAACTAATGACTCGCTCTGACGTTCATATGATTACACAACTCGCTTCCAAACGATTCCCAGCGCTCGCGATCAGAAAGTCTCCCAGCAAAAACATCTACACAAGGAGAGAAAACAGAGAACAGACAGCAAAGACAGGAGCGGAAGCGCTTGAAGCCCAAGCACAAAACAGATGTTCAAAGGTGTGTGTGTGAGGGTTTTTTTCCTTGTACAGTGCGCGTCGTTGCCCGAAGAGGAAATCTCACACAGGATCTGACATCAAACGAGTCCTTCTGAAAGATCAGAGCCGCGGGACGCGCCGGAGCCCACAAAACCCTCTTAAGACGGAGCCGGACGCGTGGAGATTTTCTGTGCTGGCAAACCCTTTCTCTGACGGTTTAACCCTACACTCTTAGAAGAAAAGGCTTTATTAGAACCTCCAAAGGTTCGTATTCAAAACCCCTATAAAGAAGTAAATGGACTGCATTTATGTAGCGCTTTCAACAGACCCTATGGCCATCCAAAGTGCTTTACATATCGCCTCACAGTCACCCATTTATACACTCATTCACACACTCATTCATTCACCCATTCATTCACCCATTCATACACTCATTCATACACTCATTCATACACTCATTCATTCACCCATTCATACACCCATTCATACACTCATTCATACACTCATTCATTCACCCATTCATACACTCATTCATACACTCATTCATACACTCATTCATACACTCATTCATACACTCATTCATTCACCCATTCATACACTCATTCATACACTCATTCATTCACCCATTCATTCACTCATTCATTCACCCATTCATACACTCATTCATTCACCCATTCATACACTCATTCATTCACCCATTCATACACTCATTCATTCACCCATTCATTCATTCACTCATACACTCATTCATTCACTCATTCATTCACTCATTCATACACTCATTCATTCACCCATTCATACACTCATTCATTCACCCATTCATTCACCCATTCATACACTCATTCATTCACCCATTCATACACTCATTCATACACTCATTCATTCACCCATTCATACACTCATTCATTCACCCATTCATTCACCCATTCATACACCCATTCATACACTCATTCTTTCACCCATTCATACACTCATTCATTCACCCATTCATACACTCATTCATTCACCCATTCATTCATTCACTCATACACTCATTCATTCACTCATTCATACACTCATTCATTCTCCCATTCATACACTCATTCATTCACCCATTCATTCACCCATTCATACACTCATTCATTCACCCATTCATACACTCATTCATACACTCATTCATTCACCCATTCATACACTCATTCATTCACCCATTCATTCACCCATTCATACACTCATTCATTCACCCATTCATTCACTCATTCATTCACCCATTCATTCATTCACTCATTCATACACCAATACAATAGTAGCCCTATTACAAAAAAAGAAGAAAAAAGGCTGGTCCAGTGGTGCGTCATCTATCTTTAATAACACGATCGCTTGGGCTCGGAAATATGAATAAAATCTTACAAGTAAACTACAGCAATATTTGGGACACTAAAATTAAGATCTGAGTTATTCAACTAAATATACAAATTAAATTGATTAATTCGGTCATATTTAATTCTATAAACTAGCCAAATCAAATTTTGTTGCAATATTGTCCTGTTTAACACTGTTGCTGCTTTGAAACAATCGTTATTGTAAAAGCGCTGTATAAATAAAGTCGATTGATTGATTGATTGATTGAGCAATAAGCAATTGCTTAATATAAGTAAAATGTTTTCACTTTGAGAACTTACTAATGCGCAGATCCAGTACTTACTGACACGCCTCAAACTTATTTACTCGAGTCAGGATATAGACATATGCATAATGGCCCTCATTTATCAAAAGTGCGTACATCAAATTTCCAGAGTACACCCAAACCCACGGTGACTTTGAGATTTATCAATATGGACGTTGGCGTACGGCACGCTCAAATCCTACGCCAGCTCAGGAGGTGGTGAACGCACGTTTGAAGTTTGTGCGAAAATGCGCCGAAAAACAATTCCTAACACCACAAAACGCACTGACAAAGAAATGCTATATTATGACCCACTGTAAAAACAACAACAACATAGTAATTATAAACTTCAGTGTTTATTTTTGTGCAACGCAAACTTCAATGTTTAATTTGTGACTATAGGCTACAAAAGCATTTGAGGCATGTATTCCTCATGTTGCGAGCCTGTGCGGAAGCTGCGCACGGACTGGGACTGAATAATTCAGACTGACAAAATAATACAAATTACATTCTTCTTCTTTTAAATAATAATAATAAAATAAATTATAACGGCATCCTTCTTCTAAATAACAATAAGCATCATTAATAATAATAATAATAATAATAATAATAAAAAGAATCTTACAAATTGTCATGCAATTATTAATGTGAATGAATGGTACTCCACATCACATCATCATCATATCGTGCACCCCAATACATGTGCCGTGATACGAAATTAAATGCTAATTGTTTCAAAACGTGCTGTAAAATAATTTCTCATCCAAACAGATATTTAAACTGCTGGAGTGCGCTTCTCAACCCCCACACTATTAAAGGGGTACTTCAGCGCTGGGAAGATGAATCTGTATTTAAACTGGGTCATTAATGTAGTAGAAATGTGAAATTATTTTTGAATTTGGTGCCTTCTAGACTGAGAAAAGACAGAAAATGTATTTTTGTCTCATAGGGAAGAAAGACTACAATTCCCAGAATGCTTCGCTGCCCTGTGAGGCCATTCCCAATGCCACCAACTTCATTACTGTGACAGAGTTAGAGAAGACACTACAATTAAAAACTGAACGTGTCTGTTCAATATAATGAGTGAGTCACCGCGCGAGTGTCACAGCCCTGAGCACTAACTGCACGAGTGATGAGAGCTGAGGTAATCGCGACTACACTCGCGGCATACATTCACAACGCGAGTTCAGTCTGGCGCGTTTCAGTTCATGCCTTTGCAAGCTTAACTTTCATAGAAATTAATTTGAGAAGTTAAAAGACTTACATTGCTCACCATAGCTCCGTTTAAATGAGTGCCTGCAGCTGAGCTCTCCCTCCAGACTGAGTGTAATCTCCATCCCCCATGCGCGGATTCAAAACATGAGGAAATGGCTCCCTCTGCTGGCTGTAGTCTTTAGCCTCTGGCCAAACATTCCTCCTATGATGCAAAAATCGTCAATTTGCATCATAGGAGGAATTTTTCCAGAAATAAAATGCATAAATCTCTCGTCTCAGGGGGATATGAGGGGGAAAAGCACAATCATTTGAATATACTCCAGGGTTTCTACTGATACAAAGCCATATGCTAATCGCTGAAGTAACCCTTTAACAGGACTCGTAATTTGGGTCCATATTTTGTTTTTGTGAGCACCTTTAATCCCACTCTTTAATAAAACAATTTCGTTTTTTTCCACTTCCCTGGTGATGGTCTCGATGGGCGCGTCTCAATCATCTCACTAGTTCAGTAGTCAGAGCACTGATCAGGGAGTCAGCCCATTGACTTATGTCCTAATCAGTGCCCTGACTAGTGGACTAGTAAGATGATTGAGACGCGCCCGATCTCCACGTTAGAGAAGTTTCGCTTCTTTGCCGTCTTCCTTGTGTCCATGGCGTAAAATGAGGACGTGGGGGAGGCGGAGACTTGAATATTTAGGGGCGTGTTATTCTAATGACGATCGGTTTCAGCCGCGGCATTTATCAAGGGCAGGTATTGCGTACACCTGGATTGCAGAGGTGCGCATTTCATAAATCAGGCGGTGAGAGGAGTGTAAGCATAATCTTACGCCAACATATACGCTCGTTTCTACACAAGATTGATAAATGAGGGCCAATGTGTGTATTTGATCGTATTTTGTGTATTTGATTATTTTAAGCAAAAACTCTTCATTTTGAGTTATTTTTCCCCCAAAACAAGACTATTACTTTTGCTTGTCTAGTAAATACTTCTTGTTTTAAGAATTTTTAGATGTTTGGAGTAGAAACAAGACAAATATTAAGTAAGAAAAGCATTTTTTTGCAGTGAACCTTTTAGGGGTTCCAAATACGCAGCGCCGATTTAACCTTTTCTTCTAAGAGTGTATAATAAAACCTACCGTATCATATTTCATGTGCCTCTAAATGTTCATCCGAGATTGATAAGAAGTTTCCTTGACCAATAGTATCTAAAGAAAGTTGTTGTTCCCCTTTGTTCTTTCATACGCCGCTTTGAAACGAGCCACAAATTATGACAGCACAATACAGAAGCTTGACTCTTAAATCAGATCAGAAAGAGAAAGAGATGCTGGAATAACAGTGAAGTCATAACAGCAGTGAGCCTCACACCAAACGCTCGGCTGTCGTTAAATCAATAAGTCGTTATCTTTAATGGGATAAGCACTTTGGAAACTAATTGAAAACAGCTCCATTTACCTCGCTAGCCCTCTTAATGCAAACAACACTGCTGTTGAGAGCGCAAGAAAAACATTCGCCGTGTCCTGGGGTCTGAAACGTACTAATTTGGTAAAGCGTTTGTCTCGAAATCTCTGTAGTGTCGCCTGAGAGGCCCTAAGGCCGAGCGGATAACGTTTCTGGTCCGCTACGCTACGGTTCGGAGCGGGCGATTCGCACTCAAACCCAGAGTCGTTGGGCGCGTTTACATGCACACCAGTAAGATGATAACTCTCAAATATCATCTTACTGAAATAACCAGTTTTCCCCGTTAACATTAAACCCAGTAAACTGACAACGGCAGTAAACCGCGTTTACGTGACTTTATTAATAAACCGGGTTATTTCCTTCTAGTGACGTCAATAATATAATAATGTCCGTATCTGACTCTGAGTTCTCCAAATGTTTCGTCAGTTGTGATGTTAATAAAGCGTGTCAGCGGGAGATTTACGGCTCATATTACCCCTCATGCAGCGTTTAGACTGAACCTCTTCTGCTTCTGCTGCAGGAGATGAGAACACATCTTTACAATTTACTGGCTCTTAAAAGAGTCTGCGTTTGTGATATATGTCCTTATTTCATGCGAAGCGCTCGCTCGCTCTGTCTGGATGCGTTTAAATCTGCTGTAAGTTTGCGTTTTTGTCCCCTATCACACATGCGCACTTCAATAAGCCGCCAGAAAGCAGGTTAATGCGTTTACATGCAGCGCGAAATCAGGCTAAGAGGCAAAAAAACGACCTGTCCCGACCGGTTTATGCTTACGCCGTTTATGAGCTTACTCCGATAACAGAAAACGGGTTACCGCGTTTACATGACCATGATCATTGTCGGCTTATTAGGCATAATCGGCTTAAGAGCGTGCATGTAAACAGACTCAAAGGGTTTATATGCACGTGCTTAAGCCGATTGTGCCTAATAAGCCGACAATGAACATTTGGAGTAAGGTCAGTGAGCGTTTTGCATGAAATAAGTACATACCGTAATTCCTTAAATAAAGACCGGGGCCTTTATTTACCTGAACTACCGATGGGAACCGGCTTTTATTTGAAGCAGGCTTTTATTAGGGGCAGGCCTGTATTTCTAATTCCATCTGTTTGAAATATAATCGCTTTATGTAAACTGTTTTCAATTTAAAGTGATCGTTCCAGTGGACAAATATCATAGATTTTTTTTAAGAAACATTTGCAAAAATATCACCATACAACAACATAATACGCATTTTTTGTAACTCCGCGCGCAGCTCCGCATCCGAAGATGAACGAGTTCTCGGCGAATCCAGCCGAGCATGACGTCTCATCACACCAGTTTGCACATACAAATGAGGTGCTTATATTTACTGAATGAGCCTACAAATGCAGAAATAAGCCATTTTAAATAAAGATCCAGGTTTAATAAAATAAATAAATAAATCACGACATTAAAGTTGAGTGAAATTAGGAAATATTTAAGAGATCGTTAATTTAGTGCATATTTTGTTCTCATGTCACAATTATAATATCAAGCCAAGGCTTACTGAGTTTTACACGATTCTTTTGTAGTGTGGTTTTTGGTGAAATGAACTAAAATAAATATCATCACCTGTGCACGTTAGCCCACTTCTCGACGCGTTGGTTTATAAAACAATTACTCTGAATCGCCCTCTGTCGTTTCAAAGAATAGCACAGCGGCGAGCACGTCAAGTACAAACGCCTCATCTGTTAGGGGAGGAGCGCGTGCTGTCAGCGGAGGCTCACGCGGCGGAGACAGGCGAAAGTATAAACAAGGTGTGAGACGCGGCGCTGCGCGGAGCTGAGCCTCGAGGCTTGGGTGCGACACCCTTAAGACGACTTAAAAGAGACGAGAGGCTAATATTAGGTGCGTCTTAATCAGCTCCCTAGGACATACCGGAAAGTCAATGGACTAACTCCCAAAACAGTGCCCTGACTACTGACGGAGCAGATTGAGACGCACGCATTGTGAAGATCGATATTTGTAGCCTTCCTGACACGGCATTCTCACCGACGTCGCATCTCTCATAGACTACAGTAGCCTATTTAAAACGGCACATGCATCCGTTATATTCTCAATTTCATTTACAAAGCAATCCCTGTAAAGTTTTTAGGTTAACTATAGAAGAGACCAGGATTAGTGTGTGCCGCACTGGCATGACTCGCATCGGGGCGCGTGGCATCAGGATGGTTTCGCATTCAATTAACAGCATTTAGGAGATTATCCACTCTGCCTTTATTTGAGACCAGTCTTCCTTTATTTGTTTGTGTTGACCACGCCCCCGGCCACTATTAGAGGCCCGGCATTTAATAGACTACAGGCTTTTATTTGAGGAAATACGGTATATCACAAACGCAGACTCTTTTAAGAGCCAGTAAATTGTAAAGATGTGTTCTCATCTCCTGCAGCAGAAGCAGAAGAGGTTCAGTCTAAACGCTGCATGAGGGGTAATATGAGCCGTAAATCTCCCGCTGACACGCTTTATTAACATCACAACTGACGAAACATTTGGAGAACTCAGAGTCAGATACGGACATTATTATATTATTGACGTCACTAGAAGGAAATAACCCGGTTTATTAATAAAGTCATGTAAACGCGGTTTACTGGCGTTGTCAGTTTACTGGTTTGCATGTAAACGGGGAAAACTGATTATTTCAGTAAGATGATATTTGGGAGTTATCATCTTACTGGTGTGCATGTAAACGCGCTCAGTGTTAAACTTCCTACCTGGCGCTGTGACGCAATCCCATCTGAAGGAACGGTCGGCAGTGGATGTGAGTGTTTAAGCCGCTGCCAGCTGCAGGCGTCTCAAGTGTTTGGATCCATAATGTAATGGCGAACATCACTTATCTGACAGAGCGGCTTAAAGAAAATATTGATTTATCTTTAAGCAAATGTTCTTAAGCTAAAATCCAATCAAAAGCTTTAGTGGCAGCGAGCCAGTGAAACCACAGAGTGCTGTGAGTCGGCCGTCCTCAGACCTGAAGTGGACGATTCCTGAGGAAAATATGCATTTATAACTCTTTTTTTTGCATTGCAGTAATTCGTTTTTTTTTCTTTTTTCAATTGCTAACTTAAAATTTTGCAAACTAGGCTGCACTGCAAAAAAATTACTCTTGATATTTATTATTTTTTCTTTGTTTCCAGTCCAAATATCTAAATATTCTTAAATCAAGATGCATTTACTAGATAAGCAAAATGACATGAGATATTTTTGCTTGTTTGATGGGGGGAAAAATATCAAAATGAAGTGAGTTTTTGCTTTAAACAAGCAAAATTATCTTCCAGTGGGGTGAGAAAAATAATCTTGTTTCTGTTTGGGACGGACACAAGAAACAAGATTTCAGTCAGAAACAAGATTATTTTTCTCACCCCACTGGCAGATCATTTTGCTTGTTTTAAGCAAAAACTCACTTCATTTTGATTTTATTTTCATCAAAACAAAACAAAATATCTTATGTCACAGGGTCCCCGCGGAGTCTTAAAAAGTCTTAAAAGTATTACATTTCAAAATCAAAATATAAGGCCTTAAAAAGTCTTAATTTCACGGAAGCATTGCGTTCTAGGTCTTAAATCATGTTAAACAGGTCTTATTTTTCCTACGTCCATGTAACGCTACCTCATTGACGTGTGTGTGTGTGTGTGTGTGTGTGTGTGTGTGTGTGTGTTTGGTCCGTGGTGTTTGTAGTTCTTTCTTTCGCTAGACCAACTATTGTTCGCTCTATTACAACTACAAATTAGACAAGCATGCCACTTATATTTCAGCCAATCAGCTTTCTTGTTATTGGCACGAGCCTCTTTCTGATCGTACCCCACAGACGCATAAAACGGATTTTATTCTTCAGCTGAGTCTGACGGTTCTTGCAGTTCCGCGATCGTGAACGCGAAGGCGAATCTTTCTCACCATCTTGCTTAATGACCAAATGAAAGTAATATATTCCCGATTGCACTAAAAGAGTTAATAACAGTGATGTAAACTCCGAGCTCCGATGTCAGACTGCGTGTGTTTGCTGTCTGTCTATTGAATGGCTCATTAGCCTTACGTTACTCTTGAACGATCAAATATACACATTATTTATATGTCTATATCCTGATTTGAGTTAAAAAGTTTGGGACGTGTCAGTAAGCACTGGATCTGCGCATTAGTAAGTTCTCAAAGTGAAAGCAAACTAATTAAGCTAAGCTAGCAGCGACCCTGCCAAACTAAAACAATGCATGCACTGAGACAAATGCATTTGCCCACATATCTAAATGTCTAAAGAAGTTGAATAAGCCCTATTTCTAAAAATTGGTGGGTGTTCCTCTTTGTAGATGCATCTTTATGTTGTATTTGTCCTATTGTCATTTGTTTATAAGTATACATTTTATTACTGACCGATTACTTGATTATGTAATGACTAGATTTTTTTTTAACTTATATTAAGCAATTATTGCTGAGGTTTACTTTTAAGATGTTGGTCATATTTCCCACCCCAAGCAATCGTGTTATTAAAGATAGATAGCACACAACTGAAACAGCCTTTTTTCTTCTTCTTTTTTTTGTAATACCAAACAAGATTCATGCATTTTGTGAGTTTTATTGCCATGTGTGAAGTATCTTGCATCTAACATAATATGGTTAATGTTGCATCCTAATTATATAAAAAAATAAAAATGTTTGCAAATCTAAGGAAGTGTTCATATATATATATATATATATATATATATATATATATATATATATATATATATATATATATATATATATATATATATATATATATATATATATATATATATATGCTAATCCTGGTGGGATTGAGCTATGAATAATAAGTTTACTAATACTTTGTTCAATTTAAATAAATGAAATAATAAAATAATATAAGTTTAAGTAGCATAATTTAGTGATTCTGCATTTCCTATGCATGTTTTTTTTTATTGCGTGATATAGGTCTAAAATTTCATTCATAATGGTCTTAAAAAGTCTTAAATTTGACTTGGTGAAACCTGCAGATACCCTGTGTCATTTTACTTAAATTTTTTAAATCAAACAATTGTTAGATATTTAGACTAGAAACAAGACAAAATTACTAAGTAAGAAGAGCTTTTTTTTACAGTGTGGTTTTATCAAAATTAGGGCCGGGACTCGATTAAAAAAATGAATCTAATTAATTAAAGGCTTTGTACTTAACTAATCGAAATTAATCGCATTTTAATTGCATATAAATATTTGACCTGAGAACAGTTATGCTGCGTTCACACCGCACGCGAATGACGCGATTCGCGCGAGTGATTTACATGTAAAGTCAATGCAGAGACGCGAATAGGCATTCTGCGCCGCGATTCGCGCGAATGAGGCGGCGTGAATGGCGCGATTCGCGCAAATGAAGCGGCAATGATCACGCGAATTAAGCGTTTTGAACGCGTGATTCCAGTAGTATATTCCTGCACAACCGGAGGCTGCAGTTTCAGGACCCCAGTTTCAGGACCGCAATTCTAGGACCCTCGTTTTTTGTGACAGCGCCACCTACAGAACTGGATGATATAGCGGTGTGCTGCAGTTTCAGGACCTCAGTTCTACGACCCAGGTGGTTTAGTTAGTAGCCTAGGCTACATAGTATCAAGATATTTAATCTCAGGAGTATATTTTATGTGATTTTTTAAATTCAAAATGCATCAGAGGTTAATTGCAAAGTGTGTAATACCTGCTTTGACGCACAATTTTAAATTTAAACAAATTAATTTACACAAAATATAAATAAAAAATGTATATCAATCTTTAAAAAAAAGTTGAGTACCTTAAAAATCTTAATTTCTTGAATTATACTGTATATTGATTTACCTCCTTAAGTTTAACTAATTAGTTCATTATCAGGTAAAATAAAGATGGAATCAGTATATGCAGTCACTAAATTACAGTCAGATATTTTAAAGTTTGTAGAGGGGCAAGGCAAGACTCAAGAATGATTGAAGAATATATTTTTATGTAATTTTTGCAATAACAACAGCACCAAAAATACCCCTTTTTCATCAGTTGCTGCACAGACAGAAATATATATATATATATATATATATATATATATATATATATATATATATATATATATATATATATATATATATATATATATATATATATATATATATATATATATATATATATATATATATATACACACATTTTACTAAGCTGGATGATGACTGACAGTCCTTAAACTAATCTGGTGAACATGGTAATTTTGATAAATGAGCCAAGGCACAAAATGAACTGTAGGTAAAAAAATTAATAAAAAACTGCACAAGTTATAAAAACCAGCAGGTGGTTACAGAGATGAATATACAAATATATATTGTTATAACCCTCCTATTTTGAAGCGCTCCATCAGAAGAAGACACCACCACTTTCTAATGAAAGGCATGTCCATCTGAAAGATGTGTGACATTGACAGATACTATATTAGCATATACTTGGCAAAACAAAAACAACAAACAACAACAAAAAAACACTGAGACTTTATCCCGCAGTCATTTCCACAGTTATGGCGTGGCAATCCCTAAAAGCAAAAAACAAAGGTAACACGTCAAAAGCCATTGCCATCTCGGTTACATTATGAAATTTACATGATATGCAGAATGGAATATAATAATATTAGTTTGGAGAGGCTAAATATGCATTTATTAATCACTGCAATGTTATGCCCAGTCTTTTCAGTCTAGCTCCAAGGATTACAAAAAAACATTTGTGCAAGATTCATACAGAAAAATTATTTTAAAAAAATTAAAGGATTAATTTTCAACTTTTTAATCCTTCACAGCAAAAATATATCAGTACAGGCTATAAGAACGTAGCCAAAGTATAAATGGCTGAACTTGCCAAACATTATGCATCATAGACAGACTAATATTGTAGTGCAACCAGGCAGTCAGCGCAGTTATGCAAGAATATTTTATTCTTAACTATGGTAAAACAATGAGTATTCAGCAAGTCTTCCCTCTAATACAGTAGCTACAGGTAATCGTACACACCCTTAACAACATGCTTTTGTCATCTTTTTAAGTTTAATTAATGTGCTGGCAGCTGGCTAGATGCATTATAGTCAATAAAAATCAAAAAGGATTTAATAAATCTCAGCCACACCACGATCAAGAACATCCTAGTAGCCTAATTAATAAAACTAGCACACAAATTCTTAATTCGTGTGAATTAATTCTTAATTCATAGCAGCTCACTTACGTACATTTTGTTTCATGTAAAAGTTATAAAATAAAACTTGATTGAATATCAGTACTCACAGTCTGATCGGTGTCCATTGTCCATCTTAAATTAGTGTTTTGGTGATTCAATTCGGTAGGTGGTGCTGTCACAAAAAACTAGGGTCCTAGAACTGGGGTCTTAGAACTGGGGTCCTGAAACTGCAGCCTCCGGTTGTGCAGGAATACCCTTCTCCGTGATTCGCGCGAAACACGCAAATCGCTCAAGTTGAAAAATCTGAACTTTGGCGGATATTCGCGCCGCGTTAACCAATGAGGAGCCTGCTACTGCTGTCACGTGGTGAAGTGACGGATGGGAAACCCATAGGGAAACCCCGAGGCCAGAGTAATTTAAAAATACTACTCTATTGTGTCACAAAATGTACTTTTAATAGTTTTTCAGGCGAGAATGTAGTTGTATAAAGCTCAAATATGTGATTTATTTATTAAGAGAGCTCCTATTTGAAAATTTGATCTGGTGTTTTCGGAGGTGTGAGACCCAGGCGATCACCGGAGCTCAGCGCTCATCAACCCCGGTGAGAGCAGCCTTAACTCGGATAGTCTTTCTGCCGACTGCCGCTGCCTGGCAGAACCCACTCCCATGACGCGAATTTGCGTCTGTTGTGTAGTGAATGTCACACGCGAATGAGCACTTTTTGTATAAAAAAACACAGATTTGAGCATTAAACAACAATATTATCGCCTGAAAAAGTCTTCAAACTACGTTTTGTCACACATTAACAGTAGTATTTTTTACAGAAAAGAAGTCAAGTGACCCAGTCAAAATGACTAGCAGAAACCCCTGCCATGACGCGAATTCGCGTCTGTTGTGTAGTGAATGTCACACGCGAATCAAGCGAATTTGACGCGCGAATGAAGCGAATGGATTCAAAATGTTCACGCGTCCAACTTCGCGCGAATAGCGCGATTTATTCGCGTCATTCGCGTGCGGTGTGAACGCAGCATGAGAAGTAATTTTTCACCTGGATTTTTAGTATACCATTGAATAATGACTGAATACATAAGCTTAATCAACAAGATATTGTTCATTTATTTCAGTCCAGCAGACCAGTGCAATGTTTGCCATTAAGTTTAGCAAAAGCGTATTTGTGATATTTGAGGCTCGATGTGCTGCGGTGATACGCAGATTCCTTGTTGTATAGCTTGGACACAACCATGCTCTTGTCGAAAATAAGTGTGGTTAAAATTTGCGTAATTAATCTTAATTAACGCGTTAAAGTCCCGGCCCTAATCAAAATACTTAAAATAATTCACAAATATCTTGTATATCACGTATATCTTGCAAAATGAAGAACTGCAACCAAAACTACACATAGCATTATCAAAACGCCAAACGTTTGAGTGAAATGGCACACACTTCATTAATTTACCAGATTTGTGTCAACTACACACTGTTGGGCATAATGAAACACACTCATCTTTAGTATTCTTTGCCATAATACTAAAATATGTAGTTCAAATTCTAGTAAAGTCTTCATATTGTTCACATGCACAGAAATATTTGCAGATATACACACACATGCTTTTTAATTTTCCCCAAACAAGTCAGTGCAGCAAATGCATAGCAGATTTTTACATTGGACTGAACAAAAATATCCTCACAAAAAACAATCAACTAAAAAAGAAAATTGCATCGTCCCTCCTCTTCTTCCTCTCTCTGCAACGTCTTACATTGCTGTTGTAAAAAATGTGCTCACCTGTGGTCTTTGCATAGTGCTTCCATCCTGATTAAAGTTTTAACCATTAATCGTTGAGGCGTTTGGCCAGGTGGCTCATGTAGTGTCATTTTGAATGGCGGTGTTTTGGGATGGTAAACGTGACTTTATGTCAGATTGTTGTGTCTTATGCAGAAAACCGTGTTCAGTGCATTTAAAAAGTTCAATTTAGAATTGAACAATGTGGGTAAAACATGCAAAAACAAAAAAATAGACTTTAGGAGACTTGAGTAGAGGTTTTGCTTTCTGTGTGTCCGTTTAAATAATTATACTATGCATGTCATTTTAGTGTGTTGGCAATTGGAAAAAAAACTGTAAGCACATTTAGTAATTTATATATATATATATATATATATATATATATATATATATATATATATATATATATATATATATATATATATATGAAAATGAACACAAAAATGAAAGTTGTATATTCAACCTTGGTACTAGGCATGTGCCGATATCAATTTTTCATGTTGAGATTAATTGCTGATCTTTTATCATGATATACGATATTATCACGATATTGAAATAAGTTGCAAAAAAAGTGTTGTCATAGCATAACAGCTTGAAGAACTATATATATATATATATATATATATATATATATATATATATATATATATATATATATATATATATATATATATATATAATAACAAAAATAACTGAATGCTTAAATACAATAATACAAATGCACCAAAAATATATACAGCTCTGGAAAACATTAAGAGACATCAATGTTAAGTGGTCTCTTGATTTTTTTCCAGAGCTGTAAAAGTACAATTTTCAAACAGATTAAAGTGCAAAAGAATTAGGCTATAAAGAACAGCAGGTAACAGATTACAATAAGGCCTCATTATTTAATGCATTAACTAAGATTGAGCAATAGCTACATTTGATACAGAAAGTATAATGTTTTTGGTAATGTTAGTTAAGAAATACTGAGCATTGTTAGTTTTATCTTAGGTCCATTAAAAAAGTTCTTTTGATTTTGATTTTAATGTTATTAAACAGTAACTACAAAATTAACATTACTTAGAATAATTCATTCTTTATAAGTATTTTTCATTGTCAGTTTGGTAATAATGAATTAACATGTTAACCAATGAAGTATGTCTCGAAGTTTGACTGAACAATAACAAATAATCAGAACTTTTCTAATCATTGGGGCCTGTTGTAGTCCAGATTAAAACATACAAATGTTTAAGTTTGAAAATAAATAGCCTATTACGTCTTTAAGTGTTACGTTTTGGTGCTGAGCCTGTGATGAACAACATTGAGATTACAAAAACGAATGGCTTTTTTCGTTTTCACTAGTGTGGTTGGTTTTGTTTGCGGGGTTTCCGGGGTAACCGGTGCATTCTGCCGCTCCATCAGCGCCCTCTGCTGTCAATGAGCGGCACTTCATTCAGCAGCGCGTCTCCTTCACCGGTTCAGTCATGTGCAAACGCATGTTGGGCTTGTGTACATCTGAGCGCGTGTCCCTTTGACAGAATACAGCGGTGTTGAGCATTTATACGGTTGATGGGCAAAGTATTCTTGAGTGAATTCTAAAAAAAAGTAATAATTGTTAATAAATTATTACTTACGATATTTTGAAGTGCCCACGATAACAATATTGTGCATATTCATTATTGTGATATATCGCATTACCTGCGAAAATCGGCACATGCCTACATGGTACCCTATCAGTTTGTTACTTGGCCCTATTGGGAATTATGCTTAAAAATATTGGCTTAAAGGTGCCCTAGAATGATTTGAATCGATATGTTAAATTGTTCTCTGATATCTACATAGAGGGTATGTGGCTTATTTAAGGGCAAAAATTGTCCAGATACAGTTTTACAGGTCCATTTACAACCCTAGAAATTGTCCCTAGGATGTAATGCTCTGTTTTTGCCTTATTTGGAAGAGTCATGAATATTAATGTTGAGCTCTGCTCTGATTGGCTTATTTCAGCAGCTCACAGCAGTTCAGTGAAGCGGCTCGTGAGTCCTGACCGTCCTGACAGAACACAGACCGACTGAATGACACTTTAAAGGGGGGGTGAAACACTCAGTTTCAGTCAGTGTCATGTCAATCTTAAGTACCTATAGAGTAGCATTGCATCCTGCATATCTCCGAAAAGTCTTTATTTTTTTAATAATTATATAAGAAAGATGCGCTGTTCCGAGTCTTTCCGAAAAAAGCCGAGCGGGTGGGGGCGTGTCGTGTGAGCGGAGCTAAATAATGACGTGTGCTCGCTGCTGCTATTGTGTTGAGTCGAGTGCGTCGTAAAGCTGTGTCATCCCTAACAGTGGGAAAAAAACTTTATTCAAAATAAAAATATGGCTTTTAATCAGATACAGCCATACATCTATGATCCGGAATCAGACCCAGAGGCTGCAGTTGAACAGGAGCAGCAGCAAAAACGACTAGAGCAGGACGTCTGTATGTGGTACAAGTTAAACACTAACTATATAATATGCTTAGCGGCTTGTGTTATTTACATATTTATACTTGAATTATATCGTCGTATTTTTGTCTTTGAAGGTGTACATGTGAGAAGTGCAGTTGTGCACGTGTGTGTGTGTGTGTTTACGCGTGGTTTGTGTAGACAGTAAGCGGACTGGTTTTGCACGGCAGGCTAGTTAGTGTTTACATAGAAAGACACGGAATAGTAGCGCATTTGAATGAAGAAGCGCGCTTATTTAGTTCAACATATTTCCCCACTCTTTGTGTATTGTTGTTTGGAGTGCTTTTACAATACACAAACATAAAGTTACACATATAGTGGCCAGCTAAACAAATGTACACGCACTACACATCGCATGCTCCATTGATCAATTAACTATACGTGATCATGTTTGGGCTACTTGATGAGCATAGGCAAAGACACAGACATTTGAAGCAGTCTAACTCACCGCCTGCGGTTCTAACGTTGGGACCTTTATCGTTGGGACTGCTCCATCCTTCAGCATTAGGCGATCGGAAAATCCTGTGTCGAGCTGGGCCTTGTTTATGAAACAGTCGGCACCGAAATGCAGCGAACAGATATAAACATTCGCGCAACTCAGTTGCTGATCCGGAACAGCAAATTACATCCACTGTTGCCTTACCGCGGGGTTTTGGCGAATCTGTGCAGGACTGTCTTGGTCTGGCAACCAAAAACGCACTTTTTTGGTGACATTGTTAGTTGTGCATCTTTATGTTGTATTTGTCCTATTGTCATTTGTTTATAAGTATACATTTTATTACTGACCGATTACTTGATTATGTAATTACTTGTTGTAATATTAAGCAATTATTGCTGAGGTTTACTTTTAAGATGTTGGTCATATTTCCCACCCCAAGCAATCGTGTTATTAAAGATAGATAGCACACAACTGAAACAGCCTTTTTTCTTCTTCTTTTTTTTTTGTAATACCAAACAAGATTCATGCATTTTGTGAGTTTTATTGCCATGTGTGAAGTATCTTGCATCTAACATAATATGGTTAATGTTGCATCCTAATTATATAAAAAAATAAAAATGTTTGCAAATCTAAGGAAGTGTTCATATATATATATATGCTAATCCTGGTGGGATTGAGCTATGAATAATAAGTTTACTAATACTTTGTTCAATTTAAATAAATGAAATAATATAAGTTTAAGTAGCATAATTTAGTGATTCTGCATTTCCTATGCATGTTTTTTTTATTGCGTGATATAGGTCTAAATTTTTTCATTCATAATGGTCTTAAAAAGGTCTTAAAAAGTCTTAAATTTGACTTGGTGAAACCTGCAGATACCCTGCAAAGGGGACGCATGATCTCAAAAAACTTGCCGAAACTTATGACTAACCGGAAGTAGTATTTTTGACAAAGAAATACTCCATCAAACGTCCACCTTAACTTTTGAAACTTTGTCCATGTTTAGTATGGGATTCCAAGTCTTTAACAGTGTAAAAAGATCAGTATGCATGAAACAGCATTTCACCCCCCCTTTAAGCAGAACATCTCAAATGGAGATTGATAAAATGCAGCTTACTTGTTTATTGGTGTTTTCAGATCAAGTAGTCTGCAAATGCTGTATGTATTAGAAAACAACACTTTAAAGTAATTAAGTGCTGGAGTTTGAAGATGGAGTAAGTAGAACATTTATTAATTAATTCATTATAAGTCAAAATTCAGTTTCGCAAGCGCCATGTGTCTCCGTTTGAGTGTAAATTCTACGTTATACTTGCTAAGTTAATTTGCAGCGAGTGTCGTCTAGCAACTCTCTGTTGAATTGTGAGCTAGAGAAGCCAAACTCTGGTCAGGCCAATCACATCGTGTATTGTGTCGGTGGGCGGGGCTTAACATAAAGACGGCAGAGTTGCGGCGGAGTCGTGCTAATTGTAAACAAAGAAGCTGGCGAACGAATTGGCTTTGGCTGTGACTCTGGAAGATTTGGAGTTGGGCTTTTTTTTGAGAACAGAACAAAGAACGGCACTGAAGTTATTCTTAGAAAAGGAAAATGTGTTCAGAGTTTTGCCGACCGAAAATGTAATCTGTCAACTAGCTCCGCTTCACCTTCGATGATGTTCTGGTTGGTTGTAGCGCTGTCCTATTGCATGCAAAGGGAATTTGAAAGACAACCTTTTATCCCTCTGTCATTCGTTCTGTCTGTCATTTGGTCTATCTATCTGTCTGTCATTCTGTCTGTCTGTCTGTCTGTCTGTCTGTCTGTCTGTCAGTCTGTCAGTCATTCGGTCTGTTATTTGGTCTCTCTGTCTGTCATTCGGCCTGTCTGTCTGTAATTCGACCTGTCTGTCTGTCTGTCTGTCGGTCTGTCTGTCGGTCTGTCTGTCTGTCAGTCATTCGGTATGTCTGTCTGTCAGTCATTCGGTCAGTCATTTGGTCTGTCATTCGGTCTGTCTGTCATTCGGTCTGTCTGTCATTCGGTCTGTCTTTCTGTCATTTGGTCTGTCTGTCATTCAGTCTGTCTGTCTGTCTTTCTTTCATTTGGTCTGTCTGTCAGTCAGTGATTCTGTCTGTCGGTCTGTCTGTCATTCGGTCTGTCTGTCTGTCATTCGTTCGGTCTGTCTGTCTGTCTGTCAGTCATTCGGTCTGTCTGTCTGTCTGTCTGTCTGTCAGTCAGTCATTCGGTCTGTTAATCTGTCATTTGGCCGGTCTGTCATTCAGTCTGTCTGTCTGTCATTTTGGTCTGTCTGTCTGTCTGTCATTTGGTCTGTCTGTCTGTCATTCGGTCTGTCTGCCTGTCATTTGGTTTGTCTGTCTGTCATTTGGCCAGTCTGTCTAACAGTCATTCTGTCTGTCTGTCTGTCTGTCTGTCTGTCTGTCTGTCTGTCTGTCTGTCATTCGGTCTGTTAATCTGTCATTTGGCCGGTCTGTCTGACAGTCATTCTGTCTGTCATTCAGTCTGTCTGTCTGTCATTTGGTCTGTCTGTCTGTCATTCGGTCTGTCTGTCTGTCATTTGGTCTGTCTGTCTGTCATTTGGCCAGTCTGTCTGACAGTCATTCTGTCTGTCTGTCTATCTGTCATTTGGCCAGTCTGTCTGACAGTCATTCTGTCTGTCTGTCATTCGATCTGTCTGTCAGTCATTCGGTCTGTCTGTCTGTCAGTCATTCGGTCTGTCTGTCTGTCTGTCAGTCATTCGGTCTGTCAGTCATTCGGTCTGTCTGTCTGTCTGTCTGTCTGTCTGTCATTCGGTCTGTTAATCTGTCATTTGGTCTGTCTCTCTGTCATTTGGTCTGTCTGTCTGTCATTCGGTCTGTCTGCCTGTCATTTTGTTTGTCTGTCTGTCATTTAGCCAGTCTGTCTAACAGTCATTCTGTCTGTCTGTCATTCGATCTGTCTGTCATTCGGTCTGTTAATCTGTCATTTGGCCGGTCTGTCTGACAGTCATTTTGTCTGTCATTCAGTCTGTCTGTCTGTCATTTGGTCTGTCTGTCTGTCATTCGGTCTGTCTGCCTGTCATTTGGCCAGTCTGTCTGACAGTCATTCTGTCTGTCTGTCTATCTGTCATTTGGCCAGTCTGTCTGACAGTCATTCTGTCTGTCTGTCTATCTGTCATTTGGCCAGTCTGTCTGACAGTCATTCTGTCTGTCTGTCTATCTGTCATTTGGCCAGTCTGTCTGACAGTCATTCTGTCTGTCTGTCATTCGATCTGTCTGTCATTCTGTCTGTTAATCTATCATTTGGCCGGTCTGTCTGTCTGTCTGTCATTTGGTCTGTCTGTCATTTGGTCTGTCTGTCATTTGGTCTGTCTGTCTGTCTGTCTGTCTGTCTATCTGTCAGTTGGCCGGTCTGTCATGAACATTTTATTAGTATAAAATACTACATCCAAATCTAATGGGATTCAGTGAAAAAAATAATGTTTCCATGTCCAGTATATGATGAGTGTTGGTTTCTTGTTTATTTGTTGTTGCGATATGTTGAAATGTGAGACCCATGAGGCTCTCCTCCATGAAGTGTAGAGAGGTCAGAGTCTGATTCTGCTCATAGGGAGCATGTTTTTGTTGACCTGTTCTCCCACGGGGCCCCTCAGAAGCCTCCAGGGGCCACACAGGTCCCGTGTGTGGGAATGACTGCGAGCGTGTGTGGGAATTAGGGGGCTAGGGCACCATCTGTTAGATGTGAGTGCTAATGGACCCAAGCAATTACGCTTGACTTTCAGTGGACGGGCGAGACGAGTGGCTAATGCTAATGTCTTGAGACATTAGCCCTGGATGTGTTTACAGGTAGATGTTGCCTATTAGTTTTAATGATGAGGAGCGACTGAACACGACCCAGGCTGTTGACCAAACCTCACTCGTTAAGGCTAACGGCCGTGATCGCTTTAGCAAGAGATGACCGCGGCATGTTGATGGTTTCTTCTCTCACTCTCGTTGCAATGCTGTGACCAAAGAAACGGTCTAGCTAACAAGTTAAGCAGAGCAGTGGGATGCTAGCACTTCAGCGGCGTCATTTTGGTCTGTCTGTCTGTCTGTCATTTGGTCTGTCTGTCTGTCATTCGGTCTGTCTGCCTGTCATTTGGTTTGTCTGTCTGTCATTTGGCCAGTCTGTCTAACAGTCATTCTGTCTGTCTGTCTGTCTGTCTGTCTGTCTGTCTGTCTGTCATTCGGTCTGTTAATCTGTCATTTGGCCGGTCTGTCTGACAGTCATTCTGTCTGTCATTCAGTCTGTCTGTCTGTCATTTGGTCTGTCTGTCTGTCATTCGGTCTGTCTGTCTGTCATTTGGTCTGTCTGTCTGTCATTTGGCCAGTCTGTCTGACAGTCATTCTGTCTGTCTGTCTATCTGTCATTTGGCCAGTCTGTCTGACAGTCATTCTGTCTGTCTGTCATTCGATCTGTCTGTCAGTCATTCGGTCTGTCTGTCTGTCAGTCATTCGGTCTGTCTGTCTGTCTGTCAGTCATTCGGTCTGTCAGTCATTCGGTCTGTCTGTCTGTCTGTCTGTCTGTCTGTCATTCGGTCTGTTAATCTGTCATTTGGTCTGTCTCTCTGTCATTTGGTCTGTCTGTCTGTCATTCGGTCTGTCTGCCTGTCATTTTGTTTGTCTGTCTGTCATTTAGCCAGTCTGTCTAACAGTCATTCTGTCTGTCTGTCATTCGATCTGTCTGTCATTCGGTCTGTTAATCTGTCATTTGGCCGGTCTGTCTGACAGTCATTTTGTCTGTCATTCAGTCTGTCTGTCTGTCATTTGGTCTGTCTGTCTGTCATTCGGTCTGTCTGCCTGTCATTTGGCCAGTCTGTCTGACAGTCATTCTGTCTGTCTGTCTATCTGTCATTTGGCCAGTCTGTCTGACAGTCATTCTGTCTGTCTGTCTATCTGTCATTTGGCCAGTCTGTCTGACAGTCATTCTGTCTGTCTGTCTATCTGTCATTTGGCCAGTCTGTCTGACAGTCATTCTGTCTGTCTGTCATTCGATCTGTCTGTCATTCTGTCTGTTAATCTATCATTTGGCCGGTCTGTCTGTCTGTCTGTCATTTGGTCTGTCTGTCATTTGGTCTGTCTGTCATTTGGTCTGTCTGTCTGTCTGTCTGTCTGTCTATCTGTCAGTTGGCCGGTCTGTCATGAACATTTTATTAGTATAAAATACTACATCCAAATCTAATGGGATTCAGTGAAAAAAATAATGTTTCCATGTCCAGTATATGATGAGTGTTGGTTTCTTGTTTATTTGTTGTTGCGATATGTTGAAATGTGAGACCCATGAGGCTCTCCTCCATGAAGTGTAGAGAGGTCAGAGTCTGATTCTGCTCATAGGGAGCATGTTTTTGTTGACCTGTTCTCCCACGGGGCCCCTCAGAAGCCTCCAGGGGCCACACAGGTCCCGTGTGTGGGAATGACTGCGAGCGTGTGTGGGAATTAGGGGGCTAGGGCACCATCTGTTAGATGTGAGTGCTAATGGACCCAAGCAATTACGCTTGACTTTCAGTGGACGGGCGAGACGAGTGGCTAATGCTAATGTCTTGAGACATTAGCCCTGGATGTGTTTACAGGTAGATGTTGCCTATTAGTTTTAATGATGAGGAGCGACTGAACACGACCCAGGCTGTTGACCAAACCTCACTCGTTAAGGCTAACGGCCGTGATCGCTTTAGCAAGAGATGACCGCGGCATGTTGATGGTTTCTTCTCTCACTCTCGTTGCAATGCTGTGACCAAAGAAACGGTCTAGCTAACAAGTTAAGCAGAGCAGTGGGATGCTAGCACTTCAGCGGCGTACCCTTGAACGAGTCTCTCAGCTTAAATTAGCTGTGTAAATCGCTAATGTGAGTAATGGACTAGCGTGTTGAGGGCGCAAATAAATGATTTAATGCAAATCTTGAGCATCACTCCTACTGCCAATTAAGCTAACCGGTTTTAGCCGTAAGTGATTTTATTACATTAGCACGCCGCGGCTCTGACTGCATTAGTGACGGTTTAATCAGTCAGTAATCAAATTAGCACGAGTGACAGACGGAAGAACGAACACGTCTCCGCGGAGCACCTTAAACTCGCACCTGGACGGCTCGCCGGGGAATCGACACGCCTTTACGTGACTCCACAGAAAACTACACACGTGATTGTTTCTTCAGGAAAATTAAATCAGGGCTTTGATTTTCAGCATCTGCTTTTTTTTTCTGTCTACATTTGCACAGCCTAAAAACTGGCACCATGTCTGTTATTATTGATGCATGAAATAAAATGCAGCTAATCATAAGAGAATTCACTTTATGTAAGTTTTTCTTGCTCGTGCAGAAAAAAAGGGACAACGATCAATGATATGAAAATGTTTTTATAGTTGGGGTTTTAATTAACGATATCAGCTCACACACTTTAAAGAAATTGTACATTAACTGAAATAATTATTTTGCCAAAGTTGTGGATGAACTTTTTTTTTAAGTACGTGACTAAAACGAAACATTAAAACTTCATAAAAACTATATAGACAGATGACGACAGCTCAACAAAACTACAAATTTAGCTAAAATTAATATGAAAATATAACTAAATCTATTAGAAAACTATAATCAAATGATACTTAAATGTGCAAAAGATGAATGATTGTAAGTATTTCTCAAATTAAATATTTTAATAAATGTAAAATAAATAAATAAAAGCCCTGTGAAATAAATGTTTTCTGGTGTATTTTGTTTCCAAATTATGTTTTTCTTATGTTTTTCTGGATTACATTTAATGATAAAAATAAATATTAATACTCAAAAATGTCTTATAAATTGAATTCATAAAACTTTATTACAGACACGACTATAAAAGAGCCCTATCACATGCTTTATGTTTTTCAGAAATCTTGTGAATCTTATTTTTTCTGGATTTGTGTTTTTTTTAAAAATGATTTTATTGACTTTAATGAATCTTGTGCAATCAAATGATCAAATGTTATGCATAACAGAGATATACTATTAAAATTAAAATAGTGAAAATTGTGATATTCATTAAATAGTTTTAATAATTGTATATATATATATACACAGGGAGTGCAGAATTATTAGGCAAATGAGTATTTTGACCACATCATCCTCGTTATGCATGTTGTCTTACTCCAAGCTGTATAGGCTGGAAAGCCTACTACCAAATAAGCATATTAGGTGATGTGCATCTCTGTAATGAGAAGGGGTGTGGTCTAATGACATCAACACCCTATATCAGGTGTGCATAATTATTAGGCGACTTCCTTTCCTTTGGCAAAAGGGGTCAAAAGAAGGACTTGACAGGCTCAGAAAAGTCAAAAATAGTGAGATATATTTGCAGAGGGATGCAGCAGTCTTAAAATAACCAAGCTTCTGAAGCGTGATCATCGAACAATCAAGCGTTTCATTCAAAATAGTCAACAGGGTCGCAAGAAGCCTGTGGAAAAACCAAGGCGCAAAATAACTGCCCGTGAACTGAGAAAAGTCAAGCGTGCAGCTGCCAAGATGCCACTTGCCACCAGTTTGGCCACATTTCAGAGCTACAACATCACTGGAGTGCCCAAAAGCACAAGGTGTGCAATACTCAGAGACATGGCCAAGGTAAGGAAGGCAGAAAGTCGACCACCACTGAACAAGACACACAAGCTGAAACGTCAAGACTGGGCCAAGAAATATCTTAAGACTGATTTTTCTAAGGTTTTATGGACTGATGAAATGAGAGTGAGTCTTGATGGGCCAGATGGATGGGCCCGTGGCTGGATTGGCAAAAGGCAGAGAGCTCCAGTCCGACTCAGACGCCAGCAAGGTGGAGGTGGAGTACTGGTTTGGGCTAGTATCATCAAAGATGAGCTTGTGGGGCCTTTTCAGGTTGAGGATGGAGTCAAGCTCAACTCCCAGTCCTACTGCCAGTTTCTGGAAGACACCTTCTTCAAGCAGTGGTACAGGAAGAAGTCTGCATCCTTCAAGAAAAACATGATTTTCATGCAGGACAATGCTCCATCACACGCGTCCAAGTACTCCACAGCGTGGCTGGCAAGAAAGGGTATAAAAGAAGAAAATCTAATGATATGGCCTCCTTGTTCACCTGATCTGAACCCCATTGAGAACCTGTGGTCCATCATCAAATGTGCGATTTACAAGGAGGGAAAACAGTACACCTCTCTGAACAGTGTCTGGGAGGCTGTGGTTGCTGCTGCACGCAATGTTGATGGTGAACAGATCAAAACACTGACAGAATCCATGGATGGCAGGCTTTTGAGTGTCCTTGCAAAGAAAGGTGGCTATATTGGTCACTGATTTGTTTTTGTTTGGTTTTTGAATGTCAGAAATGTATATTTGTGAATGTTGAGATGTTATATTGGTTTCACTGGTAAAAATAAATAATTGAAATGGGTATAAATTTGTTTTTTGTTAAGTTGCCTAATAATTATGCACAGTAATAGTCACCTGCACACACAGATATCCCCCTAAAATAGCTAAAACTAAAAACTAAAACTTCCAAAAATTTTCAGTTTTGATATTAATGAGTTTTTTGTGTTCATTGAGAACATGGTTGTTGTTCAATAATAAAATTAATCCTCAAAAATACAACTTGCCTAATAATTCTGCACTCCCTGTGTGTGTGTGTGTGTGTGTGTGTGTGTGTGTGTGTATATATATATATTATGAACAAATATTTTATCCATATGTTATGCTATGTCATCTGTAGTGGAAAATTTTTGGGAAAAACATGTTTTCACTCACTAATACATTTTTTGTTTTCATAGGAATATTGAAATATAATGAATTATTCTTTATATAATTTCCATTATAAAAACATGAGCTGATTCCGTTCACATTGCATTACAGAAAACTTGTTGCCGTAAATATACACACCGCGTAGGAAAGAGATGGCAGCGCTCTGAGAAACGAGCTGTGAGATGCAGTTTGTCATTAACTCCGGCGCTGTGCTGCATCAGAGTAAACGCTCGTCTCTGAACGCGGCTCATTGCTGGAAAGCGTCAGATCCTCAGAGTCTCATTTACCAA
>NC_090173.1:10945461-10972961 GCF_024679245.1 Pseudorasbora parva | reverse complement strand
TGTCAATCAGACACTGGGTCCTATTCTGGCCTACAGCTGCACATTAGAGTGCCTTTTGCATTTGTTTGAACTTGTGAAATGTGAGGGAAAAAAAATCTTGTTATTTGTGTCAATTTTTCACAGTACATTTTTCTGTTTTTCATGACATGATCCCACCAGCTGAAGATTGTGTGTGTGTGTGTGTTTGTGACATATGAGGACACAAATGTGTATAATGCCATGGGTCTGACACAGGTATTACAGGAGAGGGTGAAATATGAGGACATTACCCATGGCCCCACTTTACAAAAGGCTTATAAATCACACAGGAGGATGAGGAAGTAAAAATGCAGAATGTTTCCTGTGATGGGTAGGTTTAGGGGCTGTGTGTGTGTGTGTGAGATGTGTAGGTTTAGGGGTTTAGGGGCAGTGTAAGGGGATAGAAAATACAGTTTGTACAGTATAAAAACCATTACACCTATGGAATGTCCCTATATGTCACAAAAAAACAAACGTGTGTGTGAGGTGGCGCTGGAGGTCAGCATTACCCTAAGTGATTAGTGAGCTTCAGCCAACCACACACACACACACACACACACACACAAACCGTCACTGCGGCAGCTACTACAAACATCGACAGGCTCGCTCATCCTTCTCTCTCTCTCTCTCTGTAGCGTTTAATCGCAGTGTTAATATTTGATGCAGTCGGTGCAGGAGGCTGTCGAGTCTGCAGAAATAGATGAGAAAACTGCATACACACATCACATTAAACAACACAATCTGCCTCAAAATCAACCTCGAACCCAGCGACTCGCGCAGAACACAGACCTGGTCAATAACCCCAGAAATGTCTCTGAAATCAGTGTGTTTTCAGTCCTCATTGGTGGAGGTGCAGTTTCATGCGTTTCTGTCTGCAGTTGAATATTTGATGGACTCGTGTTTAAAGTGGTGGTTGCCTGTTTTTTTCAAGGCTTGGTTGTGTTTATGACAGTATAGCATGTCTTAACTAGAGGTCGACCGATTCATCGGATTTGCCGATTAATCGGCACCGATAGCTGATTGGTGGAACAATCGGTTATCGGCAAAAATCAATCCCGATAGTTTTTCCGGTTTGCGTCCGTTGCGGGAGCGGCTGAGAAGGCTGCTGCCATTACACAGTAGCCTACGAGAGCTCTGAGAAGGGTCTGCTGGCGTTATATAGCGCGACCGGCCGGAAATAAAAAACTGTCACTGTTTACATTAACACGTGAGGACACGTGAGGCTGCGCGCTTCGCCGAACGCTGCACAGAGCGCTGACACATCTGACGCGCGTTTAAAACACCGAAAGGGAAACGGAATGAATACAGAAGACTTCAGTACATGTTGCCAAATCATTATAAAGTCATTGATTTGTTGACCAGATGCTTTAGCAGGGGAAGAACAGCAGTATATGTACTTTGTCGTCGAGGCCGACAGGACGCTAACATTAGCAGCAACGGTTACCTCAAGCATTTAAAACGATGTAACTGAGAAACTTTTTTTGATGTGAGAAACTGTATCATGCATCCGACAGAAATATAAACGCATTAGACGTCAATATGTTGTTATTTTGATTAGAAAACCGTTGTTCTAAAAAAGCGAACTGTTTGGATTTATATGAAATGATAACACTTAATATAATACTATAATATTCAATTTGTAACATTAAGTAAGGTTAATAAATGCTGTAGAAGTATTATTCATTGTTAGTTTTATCTGTTAACCTTTTTTATGCACTATATGAACTAACATGAATGATTAAGGTAGAATTGTATTGCTCGAATATTAATACATGCTGTAAAATTTACATTACATAATGCATTTAGTTCATGTAAGCTAGCTAAATAAATACATCATTGTTAACAAAGGGGATTTGCAGTCTGTTACCTGACATTTACATACATGTTTCTAGGTTATAGCTAAAGAAACATTTATTTGTAATATTTTAATGTTTTATTACGCTATATACACGTTTGCCGATTCCGCCTCATTTGCGCATCCAGCTTTGCGCGAATGACGCGAATTTGGCGCGAATTGCGAAGTTGGGTGTTTTGTGCATTCACGCGTTGGAAGCGAATTCGCGTCTGACGGCCGAGTTGAAAAATCTGAATTTTGCCGTCAATTCGTGCCGCATTAACCAATGAGAAGCCTGCTTGCTCCTGTCACGTGGTAAAGTGACGTATGAGAGACCCTGCATAATTTCAAATGCTATATTTTTGTCACTAAAATGTAGTTTAAATTTTTTTCAGTTGATAATGTGTTATTTAAAGCTACACTGTGTAACTTTTTTTAGTTTATTCTTAGCTAAAAGCACGTAGTTCCTTCAAAAATAGATGTGCTCATTAATGTATATTTACTTCTTTTGAGTAATAAAGTATTCTCGTAAGTTTATAATATACCATTGAAAATACATACGGGTGAGGGGTTCGAATGCCGGTCGCCATGTTGCCCCTCCATCTTGAAAGTACATTAGCCAAAGAGGGACATACCCGTAAATTCAAGCTTCGCCTTTCGCGTTTTAACACTCGATGGCACGGTGTCGAATGTGAAGAGGGGGATTGCCGTGTTAATCTTGGACTAAATTGGCCACTGTAAGAGTTGAAACGAAATCAGAAGTGAGAGGAACAGAAACTAATATTCACTGGATGGCCATATACCTTTACACCGCTAGATGGGGGAAAATATCACACAGTGTAGCTTTAAAGCTAAAATATGTGGTTTATTTATAAAGACAGCGCCTATTTAAAATTAATAGTCTTGCGTTTTTAGAGTTGTGAGATCCAGCGATCTCCGTTAACCCCGGCGAGAGCAGCCTTTCCTCGGCCAGTCCTTCTGGCGTTTGCCGCTGGCTCGGATGTCTCTGTAGAGGTTAAACATGAGATATCATTCGTCTTGTGTTCATCTGATGGGCGATCTTTGGGCCAATTAATATATTGTTGTGCCAAATCATTTTGACTGAGGGCAAAGTGAAGTTTCATAACTTTATATTTTATTTAAATATACATGCAGTGAAGATAATCCAGGTAGTGCGTTGGCTGAACCACGTGTGTGGCTATTAATGCTTAATATATTTTTTGAAAATGAAAAGAGGCAGAGTGGTGTTTGAGGACATATTTCACCTGGAGCGCCTTTAACGCTCGTCTATTTCGCTTCAAATGCTCGATTTCTACACTCGTCCAATTAGCTGCGGACAGATTCAAAATGTTCACACGTCAAACTACACGCGGTAGGCGTGATTTTGGCGCTCAATTCGCGTTTGGTGTGAACGTAGCATTATATTGGTTAGATGGCCAAATGTAGTTTTCTGTATTTTTATTGGCTGAAGTGCCAAGCACAGGTTGCTGGAAACGCCACGCCCCTTCACATTACGGGCAGAAGTCACATCTGCAGAGACTAGCGAGGGTTTATGATGTCACCAACCCAGGAAGAAGCTCGTTGTAGTCCAAACCGGCCGTTTTTGTAGGCGATAAACTGCCATAACTTTAAAAGACAATAGCTCTGTTTGCATTGAACTTTCAGCGCTGTAACTTTGCAGATACTGTTTATGCTCAAGTAGCAACATTACACACTAAAGTTAAAAAAGTCAAATCGCTTGCAACCACCGCTTTAACATGTGCTTGTGTCGATACTGGGTTTACACGCTGATGTTGTAGGAAAATTGAAAATGGTTTCAAAGTAAATCCTAGACCAGTCACAAATTGCTAGTAAATCCACAGATAATTACAGACAGATTGAATGTTGAAATGTAAAACTTGTACTCCAATAATCTGATGATTTGACACTCTGAGCGATAGCAAACGGGTCAGATACTGAAGGAGTGCAGAGCTTGCTCCAGATAAAGATGACGTGTGTGTGTGTAGTGTAGTAGACACGTTGACTCGTGGCAAATGCATCTCTGTAATGGGCATTTTGCTCTTAAATAATACATGTGCTGTCGGCACGAGCGTGTTTCTCCCTCTTCCGTATGTTGACACAGAGAGAGTCTACACTTGTGAAGGCCAAAAGTGCTCGCAATTATAGTGAAATATCATCATAATGTGCTGTTGCGAGTTAAAATGGCTCCTACATGGTCTCGATTGTGTTTATCTTTAAAGGTGGCCTAGAATGAGTTGAAACAATATTTAAAATTGTTCTTTGATATCTACATACAGGGTTTGTGGCTTATTTAAAGGTCCCATGGCATGAAATTGTCATTTTATGAGGTTGTTCAACATTAATATGAGTTCCCCTCGGCTGAATATTGTCCCCAAGTGGCTAGAAATGTTGATCGGTGTAAAGCGAGTTCTGTCTGTCTTTCTCTGCCTTTGAGAAAACTTGAGCCCAGACGAGCTGATCCTGAATTCTCCTGTTATAACGTCATCAGGAAAGGTTTCCTCCTCTTCCTCTGCTTTACCCGCTCAGAGAATTAGTAGAGAATGATTCAGTTTATCAGTCGCGACGTCAGCTCAGGCTTTACCTTATGGATTCGACAGAACCGCCACAAACGGTGAGTAACCGCGGCCATTAATGCCTGATCTGGGATCAGTGAGTTCTGATGTGGAGCTAATCATTCAAGTTCACACAGACTTTCTTTCTAAATCGTTTAATACTGTCAGTCCCGCCGCTGGCCGTCTTGATGCATCAGTGAATCGAGCCAGTGACTGAAACCGTCAACTTCACGTCGTTTCTGTTAGTAGCACGAAACAAACCTGTTATTTAGATGATTAAACTACAGAGAGCGATCAAGAACACTCTTTATAATGTTCGGATCGGTCAATCTCACGTATATCTGCAGCGCACACTTGTCCAAACCGCCGTTATAATGAATGACGCTGCTCTAGTAATTATGCTCAACAGAAGCTCTTACTGTATTCATGTCGATGTTGTGTTTGTTGTTAGCTGTGGCGAAAGCATTTTGTGTGAGAAATAACGTTGCGAAGTTCACTCGTGTTTATTCAGAGCTCTCCGATACAAACAAAATAAACTCGCGCTCTCAACAACTCTGTCCAATAAGACTTCCTCAGCCATCTTTCCCCAGCTCTCCGTCTCTCTCTGGACTGGCAGTGCTGCTGCTGCTGCTGCTCACGCCTGACTAAGCCACGCCCCCTCCGCCTCAATCTCATTACAAATGCAGATGTTAGCCAATCACAGCAGACACGCCCCTTGAAACAGAGCATTCAAGCCAGAGGGCTAATATCAGTGTAGAAAAAATGCCTTTTATTTCTAAATAATTACATTTTTTGATGTAAAAAACATACTAACAATATAAGTACACCTCAGGAAACATTATAAAATAATAAAACAATTCATGCCATAGGACCTTTAAGGGTTAAAATTGTCCAGATACAGTTTTACAGGTCCATTTACAACCCCAGAAATTGTCCCTATGATGTAATGCTCTGTTTTTGCCTTATTTAGATGGGTCATGAATATTAATGTGGAGTTTGGCTGTGATTGGCTGTTTAACTGCGCAGCTCATTTCAGTGACAAAAACACATCTACCGTATAATGTCAAACTTGGAGATGGTATGTGAAAAAACTGAGAAAATGGCATTTTTGTCAAAGGCTACATACAGATTGGATTTATAATAATGACCAAATCACAGATGTAGTAGATGGAGTCCATCAACACCCCCAATGCACAGTCCCATCACTCGTTCTGGGTCAACATTTCATTCAGTTACATTAGGCAGTTTTGATTTATATGATGTTTATGATCACGTTATTTTACATACACATCAGCTTATATGCGATTTGCTTGTTTCTGCTTCTTCTTTTCCTGTGTTTTGATCAGGAGACTCGTTCAGGAGATGTGTAATAGCGCCCCCTAGCGTATAACAGTGAAAACACGGAAAGTCGGAATGGCATGGAAGGATTTTCTTATATAAGACGAGATAACAAAAGACTTGACTTAATACATTTAATAATGGTTAATCTTTATTTCTACAGTGAAGGCTATGAAGTGATATTTTATATTTGATTACGGTTTCTGTAGTCTACCTGAAAATCTGGTTTAGACCGACATGAAAAACCTGAAAAGAACTGCTCTTCATTTGTATGTTTGTTCCGTTGCATTTATGTTCAATATATGTATGTATATAGATTGTAGCACAGGCAAGTAACTGCCTGCTAAGCATTTCTGCTTGTTGCTGTGCCTTTTTGCCTTTTTATATATTATTATATATACAGTAGTTTGGACATCAATGGGAAAGTGAGTCCAAACTTTTGGCTGGTACTGTACTATAATATACACATAAAGAATATCGGCTAATATATATATCGATATCAGACTTTAAAAAAAAAAAAAAAGTATATATATATCGAAAATATATATATCGGCCGGACTCTAATATTTAAATATTAATTTGGGGATTTATACTTTACTTGAGTACTTTTCCTTAAATTACCATGGGTTTTCAAGGTTTAACTTTATTTATTTATATATATATATATATATATATATATATATATATATATATATATATATATATATATATATATATATATATATATATATATATATATATATATATATATATATATATATATATATATATCATATTTTATAATCAGTGTTTTCTTCAGCAAGAATTTATATAAATACTGTTAATGAAATATAAATCCTAAAATCAATAACCCTTTAAATTTAAAATATGAAATTCTTCTACTTTATTATACTTGTTGCTTCTTTACTTTCACTCAAGAATGTTTTTAACTAGATACTTAGACATTTAAAGCTACACTGTGTAACTTTTTTAGTTTGTTCTTAGCTAAAAACACTTAGTTCCTTCAAAAATATATGTGCTCATTAATGTATATTTACTTCTTTCAAGTAATAAAGTATTCTCGTAAGTTTATAATATGCCATTGTGAGTAGTTTGTCAATGGAGCATAATCTTTGCTAACTTTTTACACCCCTGAGAGAGAGTGAGAACTACATGAAAGTTTATGAAGGTCTACATCTAAGTGTGTGTGTGTGTGTCCTGTCCACTTTTCAAAAGGCTTATAAATCATACAGGATGAGTTTTTATGAGAAAGTAAAAATGCAGAATGTTTCCTGTGATGGGTAGGTTTAGGGGCTGTGTGTGTGTGTGTGACATATGAGGACACAAATGTGTATAATGCCATGGGTCTGACACAGGTATTACAGGAGAGGGTGAAATATGAGGACATTACCCATGGCCCCACTTTACAAAAGGCTTATAAATCATACAGGAGGAGGTGTGTGTGTGTGTGTGTGTGTGTGTGTGTGTGTGTGTGTGTGTGTGTGTGTGTGTGTGTGTGTGTGTGTGTGTGTGTGTGTGTGTGTGTGTGTGTGTGTGTGTGTGTGTGTGTGTGTGTGAGATGGGTAGGTTTAGGGGTAGGGGCAGTGTAAGGAGATAGAAAATACGGTTTGTACGGTATAAAAACCATTACGCCTTTGGAATGTCCCCACATTTCACAAACACGAATGTGTGTGTGTGTGTGTGCGCAGCTGTAATAACTCTGTCTTGTGTTTTATTGTCAGGTGGTGTGTGTAAGCCGTCCAGTGCCGCTCTGGTGTACAGGAGGGTCCTGACCGATCACCTGTGGCGATTGGGACTTCCTCTCTTCAGCACACAGGTGAGTGTGTGTGTGTGTGTGTGTGGTTTGTTTGTGCATCCATGATTGATATGAACAGGTGGATTTGTGCTTGACTTGATGGCATCACTTGCTTAAGCGTTCAGTCACAGTGCGAGTTTGCGTTGTGTGTTCGACTGAGCGCCGAGCAGGTGTGTGTGTGGAGGGTAAATATGCTTCTGGGATTCAGTTCAACACAATGTGTGTTGATATGAAATATGTGCGCGATGCTGTTTGTTGATGCTGAGAGAAACAACAGGTGCGATTCGTAACGCTCCAGCAGGTGATGGTGAAGAGACGATCACCTGTTACCCGCTGAGCAAATGACTCTTGAACAGTCAGAGTTCATGCGATCCGCATCAGAGCTGAATGCAAGAGCAACGCTTTTTGTTGTTCTGTCTGAATCATACACTTCATGTAGAATCAGACTAGAGTCAAAAAATGAATCTTGAGTCGGAGAATCAACTGGAGTCAGAGACGGTGAATACGATTAGAGTCAAAGATTCAGAAATCAAACTATTCAGAGAGTCGAAATAAAGTCTAGAACTAGAAACTAAAACTGCAGTCGAAGAATCAAACTACAGTCAGACATTCAGAGTTAAAGATTCAAACCTGAGTGAGAATCAAACTAGGGTCATAGATTCAGATTATAGAATCATGGAATCAAATTAGAGAATCAAAAAATCAAATTAGAGAGTCAACGCATCAATTTAGAGAATCAGACTAGAGTCAGAGATTCAGAGTAGAGGATCAGACTAGAGTCAGAGATTCAGAGTAGAGGATCAGACTAGAGCAAATGAATCAGACTAGAGTCGAAGAAGCAAATTAGAGTCAAAGATTCAGAGTAGAGGATCAGACTAGAGTTGAAGAATCAAGCTAGGGTCATAGATTCAGATTATAGAATCAAAGAATCAAATTAGTGAATCAATTAATACATTTTCAAAATCAATGAATCAAACTAAAGTCCTAGAAGAATCAGAGTCAGAAAAGAATCACAGAACTGCAGTTGAAGATTCAAACTTGAGTCAGAGATTCGGATAAGAGAATCCCTCTAGAATCAGATCATCCAGACTCGTGTGCTGTAAATCTTTTAGCATTACTGGACTCAGAAAACAACACGTGTATTTTTCTCGTGCATTCACAGCAGCAGCAGCAGCAGCGAGTCTGAGAGATAAAGTGAGACGATGAATCCTGTTACATTTGTATTTTCTCCCCTCTTGTAGTCTAATTATTATTTCTAATAATATTCCTCAGAGGTCTAAGAGAGATACTAGAAAGAAAAAAAATGACCACAGATAAAAATCCAATTAAAGGAGACGCGGGGCTGGAGGAGAGTCAGATGGTATTACAGTACGGGCTGCGTGTGTGTGTGTGTGTGTGTGTGTGTGTGTGTGCAGCGGTTATCTGGCACAGCAGCAGATTCTGTCTCTGTGCGTCTGTGGTTTTTAAAGTGTGTCCTGCAGGCAGATATTGATGACCTGTTTTTAAAATGTGCTGACGCAGCGGTGATGCTTCTCATGTACTTCTCACTCGGTTCCTCTTTATGTAAAGGGATTCGACTGACTTTAGGAGGGATTGGTGTATGATATGATAACACATCTAGGCCACATTTCATCCCGACATCTGCAAGAAAACATGCTAAATTATTAATCAAACAAAGCCTGTTTTGAAGACCATTAAGAGTTTTGGTGCTGTTACATTTTTATGCAAAATCTCATTACTGTAATGCATGCGTTTTACTTTGTCCAGTTATTCTGAAAGGTGATCCAAGCCTTTTTGTATTATTATTTCCAATGCTTTTATTCATTTTGACACTGTGTTACAGTAAAAATGAGAGGCACACAGTGTATAAGTGTATAAATAATTACAATTTAAATAATATTTTTGTTGTTCACATTACAGTAATGGCATTTTTTTATTGCATTACATTAATAATATACACTGTGAAAATAAATAAGGTCTCCAACTGAAAAAGTTCTAGTGATTTGCCAAACTGATGCAATTTAATTCACAGAAATTCAATTTGGCCAACTAGAAAATTTAGATGTGATCAGTCACTAGACAAATTTCATTTGGAGACCTGATTTTTTTTTTTTACAGTGTACTAATTTAAAATATTAAATAAGAAAATTAAAATAAGAAATTAAAAAAATAAAACAATTTGGATTAATTTTTGTCCAAATAACAAATAGTTGTCATGTAAGGGACCTGTTCATCTTGGAGACTCCGTGGAGCCTGTAGAGGGTCGGGAATGATATCGTCATCCCTTCAGACCCATTTGAGTAAATCTGGCATACAACATGACACAGACAAACTTCTTTTTCCCACTATTTACTGTAATTTAGTGGAAACAGCCCAAACTGTCTGCAGGGTCACAGAGCACACAGGGCCTGAGTTACACACTTTCAAAAATGAATTTATATTTAAAAAAAAAAAAAAAAAAAAAAAACGTCTACTTTTTTGGGGGGTTATTACAGCTTAGAGAACATATACTTACATGCTTATGACTTTTAGCAGTGTTTTATGTAACTTCAAAGGGTTTCCTGTAAAATGACACCAGCATTTTGAACTTAGACCACTGTATGTGTGTATGGGAGGCTTTTTAATTTGGGTCGGCCAAATCCAGGCGGAAATCCCCCAAAAATGGCCCTGAGTGTAAGAGGTTAATTGCATTTTTTGTCTGTTAAGAGGCACAAAGTCACTCGTTATGTTTATGCCCCCATAGCTGCCGTTTTAGCTGGGGGGGGGGGCTCTTGCAATTAACTGTAATAACTCCGTGTTGCAAGCACCAAACCGGTTCATTTTTTATATAACAATATAAAGATATAACGATCTACATAAACTTAAAAATTCGCCGGAGTTGTCCTTAAGGAGCATCATTAATCTTTAGATTTATTTGATGGCCAGTTGGGGTCTGTGCAATAAATATTACAGTTCTAAACAATTTATTTTGTTTTATTGTTCCACTATATTACTGATATTTACAATAATGTACTGAATTTGATAGGTGTCTCTCACATTGTCGCACAGCAACATTAAAATAGTGTAGATTAGTGTACAATGCTTTATAATAATAATTTATTCTATTTAGTGTCCATTTCATTCATTTAACATTTAATATTGGGGGCATCCAGGTTATTTAACATATTTGAAAAGTTACAAACACTTCTCTTCTACTCATTTCAACTGACTTGTGAAAACTGGATACATAAATCAAAATTATATGACTTATAGCAACTTTTTTTTTTTTTACAGTAACGCACCCTTACGAAAGGAAAATATATTTACCAATATATTTTCTTGAAATATATTTTAATATATGGAATAATATATTGATGGTATTATAAAATATATTATATATTTATGCAATATATTGCAAAATATACAAATGATTGCCGCTTTAAATATATTGCAATATATTGGAAAATATAAATATTAAATCCCATATATATATATATAAATATATATAAATATTAAATCCCAAATATATTTGAAAATATCATGCAATATATTCACATATATGTGAATATATTGCATGATATTTTCAAATATATTGCAATATTTGTTTCTCGTAAGGGCAAATAGTTACTTTCCCTGGTAACGAGTTACTTTTATTATAGAGTAATTTAGTTACTAACTCAGTTACTTTTTAGAACAAGTAGTGAGTAACTATAACTAATTACTTTTTAAAGTAACGTTCCCAACACTGCTCATATCAGAATGATTTCTGAAGGATCATGTGACTCTGAAGACTGCAGTAATGATGATAAATACAGCTTTGATCACAGGAATACATCACATTTTAAACTATATTCAAATGCAAAACAGATATTTTAAATTGTAAGAATTATTTTACAATATTACAGTTTCTTTTGTATTTCCAATAACATAAATGCAGCGTTGATGAGCAGAAGAGACTCTTCTACTCATCAACGTCTTAAAATCTTACCAAAAAAAACTTTTTAAAAATCTTTAGAGACTTTTAAGTTGTAAACCTTTTGACCGTTAGTGTATATACAGCTCTGGAAAAAATGAAGAGACCCCTTCACATTAAGTTTTTTCCAGAGCTGTATATGATTTTGGTTTGAATGTCATAATAAAATAAAAAAAAGCACAATTGCACTGTAAAGCTGCAATTAAAACATATTATTGGAGTGCATTTACAAGAAAATATTATTTCAGTATTTCAAGATTTAAGTGTGCTTAAATAGATGTCTTGCAAAAAAATATAAATGGTATGCCTATATTGATTATGAGGAGAAATATGAGCCGTCCATGGTAGTTTCCAGCACGTGTGCAAGACGTAGATTCACGCGTGGCTGTTTTTAATGACACACAGACGCTTCACAGTGAAAGAAACACGGCTCCGTCCTCCATCTTTATATGTTCTTCTCTGCTTTATGTTGTTTGTTTGTGGTGCTTGTCGGCGTATCTTTAGAGGATTGTGGGTAGAGCCTGTTCACTAACAGCCGCCATCAATACTGTCATCAGAGAAAACCCCCTCGCTCGCTCGCTCTCTCTCTCTCTCTCTCTCTCTCTCTCTCTCTCTCTCTCTCTCTCTCTCTCCCTCCATCCCTCTATCTCTCTCCCTCTCTCTCTCCGCTGGAGGCTGCTGTGATCCTGGTTCAGACTCAGTCTTAAAATAAAGTGGCTGTGAGACGAGCGCAAAGCAGGGAGTAAAAGAGTATCAGACGCACTGACGCCGCTCCTCCAGGTGATTCCTGAGAAACTGCCGAATTTTAGACCTCCCAACATCAGAAAAGTCAGAAGGAGGAGAGGAGGAGACGCGAGGAGAGAAGTGTGGAGGACACGGGGGAAGAATCCAGCTGTCCCGAACTCAAGAGAGATCTGTTGAGGGTTTTCGTGGCTGAAATTATGATGTACTTTTGGGTGAGTATGAAGATCGCCGCGTTCGCTGCATGTGTGCGATACGAGCAGGAGAAGCCAGTGTGGCGCTCATGTACTCTACGCTTGTGTAACGTGTGTTTGAACTACTCGGGACAGGGAGTTTATTATCAAGCATTTTGCTCAGAGGAGGCTCGTTTAGCGCTTAGGAGACTTCATGGAGTTCGTGAGACGTGGAACAGAGCCGTCCAGAGCCTTAAATTGAACGTGTTTGAGGTCATATTGAGACATTATTTCTGTGAAACTCTGCATGAGATCGCTAAGCGACTCTGTTTGATCTCCCTTGTGATTATTCTTATCAATGGGCCATTTTGAAGAAGTTGCTCTTTCTTGGCTCAGGGAACTTAGTGTTTCTTGGTATCAACATTATCTCAAATGTTTCTCTGAAAATCGAAATAAATACACATTTGAGATCTCTTCGTAAACTCTAGAAGAGGCTGATATGAGATCTGTTAAGGAGACGACGGTATTTGCTCTCCGTTTAATCACATTGAAGTCTTGGAGAAAGATTTGAGACATTGGTGAGATCTACATAGTGATTTTTCTTTTCAATGGTCGATTTAGGAAAATGCTTTTCTCTTAAAAGCTTGAAGTTTCTTCTGAAGCTCTTGAGACGACGACATGAGATGATCTGTGAAACAGTCATTTGAGCTCCTTTCAATCTCATTGACGTCTTAGAGAAAGATTAGAGACAGCGGTGAGATCTCCCTTGTGATTTATCTTTTCTACGGGCCACTTAGGGGAAAATGTAATTGTGCAGAAGTTGCTTTTTCTTGGCTCAGGGAACATTATCTCAAATGCTTCTCTGAAAATCGAAATAAAAACACATTTGAGATCTCTTCTGAAACTCTAGAAGAGGCTGATATGAGATCTGTTAAGGAGACGACAGTATTTGCTCTCCAATTAATCACATTGACGTCTTTGAGAAAGATTTGAGACATTGGTGAGATCTCTTGTGATTTTTCTTTTCTATGGTCGATTTAGGAAAATGCTTTTCTCTTGAAAGCTTGAAATTTCTTCTGAAGCTCTTGAGACGACGACATGAGATGATCTGTGAAACTGTCATTTGAGCTCCTTTCAATCTCATTGACGTCTTGGAGAAAGATTTGAGACAGCGGTGAGATCTCCCTTGTGATTTTTGTTCTTTTCTTCGGCCGATTTAGGAAAATGTTATTGCTCAGATGTTGCTCTTTCATAGTTCAGGAAACTTAAGGTGTTCCTTGGTATCAACATAGTGTCAGATTGTTCTTTCGAAATCATGAAATTTCTTCTGAAGCTCTTGAGGAGACGACGTGAGAGAATCTGTAAAATAATTTAATCCTTAAAAAAAAAACTGTAAAAGCCTTTCAATCTCATTTAATCTTGGAGAGAGATTTGAGACATCAATGAGATCTCCATTGGGATTTTCCTACGGCCGCTTTACACTCTCAGAAAAAAAGGTACAGTGCTGTCACTGGGGCGGTACCCTAAGGTACAAAAATTAAAAGGTACATCTTTGTACCTTACTCACCCCTAAATGGTACATATTAGTACTTTAGGAGTGCGTATTAGTACCTTAAAGGTTCATATTAGTACTTTAGGAGTGCGTATTAGTACCTTAAAGGTTCATATTAGTACTTTAGGAGTGAGTATTAGTACCTTAAAGGTTCATATTAGTACTTTAGAAGTGCGTATTAGTACCTTAAAGGTTCATATCAGTACTTTAGGAGTGCGTATTAGTACCTTAAAGGTTCATATTAGTACTTTAGGAGTGAGTATTAGTACCTTAAAGGGGGGGTGAAATGCTGTTTCATGCATACTGAGCTTTTTACACCTTTAAAGACTTGGATTCCCATCCTAAACATAGACAAAGTTTCAAAACTAATGTTGGACGTTTGATGGAGTATTTCTGTGTTAAAAATACTCCTTCCGGTTTCTCACAAGTTTCGGCGAGTTTTTTTCGAGTATGGGTCTAATTGACGTTAAATAGAGCGGAAGGTCCTTGTATGGGCTGTACGGGCTCTTCTCCCGGAAGGGTGCGCGCGCGCGTAACTAGAGGGAGAGAGAGGAAATGCACGCTGTAAACAGTCTCTCAGGTGCAGATCCAGTCCTCCGTGAACACTTATGTCGCGCCCCGGGAAGGCAGCGCTGCATTTGAACGCAGAAATGACGGGAAGCTTCAAGGCATCGCTTCAGTCGCGTCGCAAAGTGGATTTCCACGGTCACTGCTGTCACAGGACTTCACCAAATCATACCAAAGAAGTGTGTTTTTGACAGAGCGGTCCTGCTTTGGAAGATGCCGGTGAGTAAATCAACTTCAAATGTCTCTGCTATTGGCTACCGTCGCATGAGTAAACATGAGTAAACGACACGATCGCGTGCTTCGTCATTCAAATGCGCTAACGGTTACTCCATTGTTGTTCTGTATAACGTTACACTAGTCTGACGTGCAAAACCGTTCTGCTTGCTACTTCTAAGGTCTAGTCGCATACAATAGTCCATAAACCGAATCATGTCCTCATAAACTGCGAGTAAAGACACAGAAATGTGGAGAGGCCATTAAATACAGTCCATACCACAGAGACGGACGTCCTGATGTTGCCGTTTCTCCTGTTCAGTTTATTTCAGCCTCAGATTTGATTGTGGATCATTATCTGTATTAGCTGAGATAGATGGGTTTCTCCACGCTTGAGGACGTCACCGCTTTGCGCGCTTGTGATTCTTTAGCTCCGCCCACACGATACGCCTCCAGGCGCTCGGTTTTTTCCGGAAAGACTCGGTACAGCCCATATTTCTTTTATAAATATGATAAAACTAAAGACTTTTCGGAGATATGAAGGATGCAATACTACTCTATAGGTACTCAAGATTGACATGAGATTGACTGAAACTGAGTGTTTCACCCCCCCTTTAAAGGTTCATATTAGTACTTTAGGAGTGCGTATTAGTACCTTAAAGGTTCATATCAGTACTTTAGGAGTGCGTATTAGTACCTTAAAGGTTCATATTAGTACTTTAGGAGTGAGTATTAGTACCTTAAAGGTTCATATCAGTACTTTAGGAGTGCGTATTAGTACCTTAAAGGTTCATATCAGTACTTTAGGAGTGAGTATTAGTACCTTAAAGGTTCATATTAGTACTTTAGGAGTGCGTATTAGTACCTTAAAGGTTCATATTAGTACTTTAGGAGTGAGTATTAGTACCTTAAAGGTTCATATTAGTACTTTAGGAGTGAGTATTAGTACCTTAAAGGTTCATATCAGTACTTTAGGAGTGTGTATTAGTACCTTAAAGGTTCATATTAGTACTTTAGGAGCGCGTATTAGTACCTTAAAGGTTCATATTAGTACTTTAGGAGTGAGTATTAGTACCTTAAAGGTTCATATTAGTACTTTAGGAATGTGTATTAGTACCTTAAAGGTTCATATCAGTACTTTAGGAGTGCGTATTAGTACCTTAAAGGTTCATATCAGTACTTTAGGAGTGCGTATTAGTACCTTAAAGGTGCATATCAGTACTTTAGGAGTGAGTATTAGTACCTTAAAGGTTCATATTAGTACTTTAGGAGTGAGTATTAGTACCTTAAAGGTTCATATTAGTACTTTAGGAGTGCGTATTAGTACCTTAAAGGTTCATATTAGTACTTTAGGAGTGAGTATTAGTACCTTAAAGGTTCATATTAGTACTTTAGAAGTGCGTATTAGTACCTTAAAGGTTCATATCAGTACTTTAGGAGTGCGTATTAGTACCTTAAAGGTTCATATTAGTACTTTAGGAGTGAGTATTAGTACCTTAAAGGGGGGGGTGAAATGCTGTTTCATGCATACTGAGCTTTTTACACCTTTAAAGACTTGGATTCCCATCCTAAACATAGACAAAGTTTCAAAACTAATGTTGGACGTTTGATGGAGTATTTCTGTGTTAAAAATACTCCTTCCGGTTTCTCACAAGTTTCGGCGAGTTTTTTTCGAGTATGGGTCTAATTGACGTTAAATAGAGCGGAAGGTCCTTGTATGGGCTGTACGGGCTCTTCTCCCGGAAGGGTGCGCGCGCGCGTAACTAGAGGGAGAGAGAGGAAATGCACGCTGTAAACAGTCTCTCAGGTGCAGATCCAGTCCTCCGTGAACACTTATGTCGCGCCCCGGGAAGGCAGCGCTGCATTTGAACGCAGAAATGACGGGAAGCTTCAAGGCATCGCTTCAGTCGCGTCGCAAAGTGGATTTCCACGGTCACTGCTGTCACAGGACTTCACCAAATCATACCAAAGAAGTGTGTTTTTGACAGAGCGGTCCTGCTTTGGAAGATGCCGGTGAGTAAATCAACTTCAAATGTCTCTGCTATTGGCTACCGTCGCATGAGTAAACATGAGTAAACGACACGATCGCGTGCTTCGTCATTCAAATGCGCTAACGGTTACTCCATTGTTGTTCTGTATAACGTTACACTAGTCTGACGTGCAAAACCGTTCTGCTTGCTACTTCTAAGGTCTAGTCGCATACAATAGTCCATAAACCGAATCATGTCCTCATAAACTGCGAGTAAAGACACAGAAATGTGGAGAGGCCATTAAATACAGTCCATACCACAGAGACGGACGTCCTGATGTTGCCGTTTCTCCTGTTCAGTTTATTTCAGCCTCAGATTTGATTGTGGATCATTATCTGTATTAGCTGAGATAGATGGGTTTCTCCACGCTTGAGGACGTCACCGCTTTGCGCGCTTGTGATTCTTTAGCTCCGCCCACACGATACGCCTCCAGGCGCTCGGTTTTTTCCGGAAAGACTCGGTACAGCCCATATTTCTTTTATAAATATGATAAAACTAAAGACTTTTCGGAGATATGAAGGATGCAATACTACTCTATAGGTACTCAAGATTGACATGAGATTGACTGAAACTGAGTGTTTCACCCCCCCTTTAAAGGTTCATATTAGTACTTTAGGAGTGCGTATTAGTACCTTAAAGGTTCATATCAGTACTTTAGGAGTGCGTATTAGTACCTTAAAGGTTCATATTAGTACTTTAGGAGTGAGTATTAGTACCTTAAAGGTTCATATCAGTACTTTAGGAGTGCGTATTAGTACCTTAAAGGTTCATATCAGTACTTTAGGAGTGAGTATTAGTACCTTAAAGGTTCATATTAGTACTTTAGGAGTGCGTATTAGTACCTTAAAGGTTCATATTAGTACTTTAGGAGTGAGTATTAGTACCTTAAAGGTTCATATTAGTACTTTAGGAGTGAGTATTAGTACCTTAAAGGTTCATATCAGTACTTTAGGAGTGTGTATTAGTACCTTAAAGGTTCATATTAGTACTTTAGGAGCGCGTATTAGTACCTTAAAGGTTCATATTAGTACTTTAGGAGTGAGTATTAGTACCTTAAAGGTTCATATTAGTACTTTAGGAATGTGTATTAGTACCTTAAAGGTTCATATCAGTACTTTAGGAGTGCGTATTAGTACCTTAAAGGTTCATATCAGTACTTTAGGAGTGCGTATTAGTACCTTAAAGGTGCATATCAGTACTTTAGGAGTGAGTATTAGTACCTTAAAGGTTCATATTAGTACTTTAGGAGTGAGTATTAGTACCTTAAAGGTTCATATTAGTACTTTAGGAGTGAGTATTAGTACCTTAAAGGTTCATATTAGTACTTTAGGAGCGCGTATTAGTACCTTAAAGGTTCATATTAGTACTTTAGGAGTGCGTATTAGTACCTTAAAGGTTCATATTAGTACTTTAGGAGCGCGTATTAGTACCTTAAAGGTTCATATTAGTACTTTAGGAGTGAGTATTAGTACCTTAAAGGTTCATATTAGTACTTTAGGAGCGCGTATTAGTACCTTAAAGGTTCATATTAGTACTTTAGGAGTGCGTATTAGTACCTTAAAGGTTCATATTAGTACTTTAGGAGCGCGTATTAGTACCTTAAAGGTTCATATTAGTACTTTAGGAGTGAGTATTAGTACCTTAAAGGTTCATATTAGTACTTTAGGAGCGCGTATTAGTACCTTAAAGGTTCATATTAGTACTTTAGGAGTGCGTATTAGTACCTTAAAGGTTCATATTAGTACTTTAGGAGCGCGTATTAGTACCTTAAAGGTTCATATCAGTACTTTAGGAGTGAGTATTAGTACCTTAAAGGTTCATATCAGTACTTTAGGAGTGCGTATTAGTACCTTAAAGGTTCATATTAGTACTTTAGGAGTGAGTATTAGTACCTTAAAGGTTCATATCAGTACTTTAGGAGTGCGTATTAGTACCTTAAAGGTTCATATCAGTACTTTAGGAGTGAGTATTAGTACCTTAAAGGTTCATATTAGTACTTTAGGAGTGAGTATTAGTACCTTAAAGGTTCATATTAGTACTTTAGGAGTGAGTATTAGTACCTTAAAGGTTCATATTAGTACTTTAGGAGTGAGTATTAGTACCTTAAAGGTTCATATCAGTACTTTAGGAGTGAGTATTAGTACCTTAAAGGTTCATATTAGTACTTTAGGAGTGAGTATTAGTACCTTAAAGGTTCATATTAGTACTTTAGGAGTGAGTATTAGTACCTTAAAGGTTCATATTAGTACTTTAGGAGTGAGTATTAGTACCTTAAAGGTTCATATTAGTACTTTAGGAGTGAGTATTAGTACCTTAAAGGTTCATATCAGTACTTTAGGAGTGAGTATTAGTACCTTAAAGGTTCATATCAGTACTTTAGGAGTGAGTATTAGTACCTTAAAGGTTCATATTAGTACTTTAGGAGCGCGTATTAGTACCTTAAAGGTTCATATTAGTAATTTAGGAGTGAGTATTAGTACCTTAAAGGTTCATATCAGTACTTTAGGAGTGAGTATTAATACCTTAAAGGTTCATATCAGTACTTTAGGAGTGTGTATTAGTACCTTAAAGGTTCATATCAGTACTTTAGGAGTGCGTATTAGTACCTTAAAGGTTCATATTAGTACTTTAGGAGTGAGTATTAGTACCTTAAAGGTTCATATCAGTACTTTAGGAGTGCGTATTAGTACCTTAAAGGTTCATATCAGTACTTTAGGAGTGTGTATTAGTACCTTAAAGGTTCATATCAGTACTTTAGGAGTGAGTATTAGTACCTTAAAGGTTCATATTAGTACTTTAGGAGTGTGTATTAGTACCTTAAAGGTTCATATCAGTACTTTAGGAGTGCGTATTAGTACCTTAAAGGTTCATATTAGTACTTTAGGAGTGAGTATTAGTACCTTAAAGGTTCATATCAGTACTTTAGGAGTGCGTATTAGTACCTGAAAGGTTGTTAAAGACCTGTTAAGGAGACTATAGTATTTGCTCTCCAATTAATCACATTAAAGTCTTGGAGAAAGATTTGAGACAGCGGTGAGATCTCCATTGTGATTTTTTTTTTATACGCCTGATTTAGGAAAATGATATTGCTCAGAAGTTGCTCTTTTTTGGCTCAGGGAACATGATCTCAAATGCTTCTCCGAAAATTGAAATAAATCCACATTTGAGATCTCTTCTGAATCTCTAGAAAAGGCTGATATGAGATCTGTTAAGGAGACGACGGTGTTTGCTCTCCAATTAATCTCATTAAAGTGTTGGAGAAAGATTTGAGACATCGGTGAGATCTCTCTTGTGATTTTCCTCTAGAGGAGACACGTGAGATCTGTGAAACGGGTGACTCCATTTGACCTCCATTCAGTCTCATTGATATCTTAGAAAACATTTGAGACCTCAAATAAATCTTCTTTCTGCTTTTTCCTCTCCATGTCTGGTTTAGGGAAATGCTATTGCTCAGATGTTGCTCTCTCAAGGCTCAGGGAGCTTAGTATGTTTCTTTGTATCAAAGTTATCTAAAATGTTTCTCCTAAAATGAAAGAAATTACATTAAGGATCTCTTCTTAAGCTGTAGAGGAGATTACGAGTGTTTTTCTCAGTAGGATTCAGCAAAAGTCTCTTTTCTATCTCCATTCGCTCTCAATGCTGTTTTTGGAGAGACAGCTGAAGTCATCTGGTGTGTGATTTCTTGCTCATACAGGAGTGTGTTAGAGTGGTGGAAACAAAGAAAGTTCATCTCTGAGCTCAATAAGGTGGACGAATGTCTCAGACGTGTTTTCTTTAGTCTCGGTGAGCTTCATATCAGTTCATTCTCGTTCATTTTGTTGTATTCGGTCATTTCGGTCGTAGAGTGGACTGGATCATGTGATGGAGTGAGGTGTTCACTGCAAACAATGCTTTTCTTATTTAGTATTTTTGTTTTGTTTCCGGTCAAAATATCTACAAATTCTTAAAACAAGAAGTTTTTACTAGACAAGACAAAGTAATTGTCTTGTTTTGGGAACAAATATCTCAAAATTAAGAGAGTTTTTGCTTAAAATAAGCTAAATAATCTGCCAATGGGGTGAGAAAAATAATCGTAATTCAAACAGAAAATAAGATAATTTTTCTCACGCCATCGGCAGATTAATTTTCTTATTTTAAGCAAAAACTCTTCATTTTGAGGAATTGTTTCCCAAAATAAGACAATAATTTTTACTTGTCTAGTAAATGTTTCTTAACGTAAGAATTTTTAGATATTTGGACTAGAAACAAGACAAAAATACTAAGTAAGAAATGCATTTTTTGCAGTGTTCCCGTACAGTCAGAGACGTTAACTAAGATCCGTCGAAGTGAGCGGTTAAGTGAAGTAGTTACACGGCCCCGAGCAATCACTCGCTTCATTCAAAACACAGGTAAAAACTTATCTCTTCCATGAGCACTTAATCTAAAAAGAAATCAACAACTTTGAACTCTTCCTCCTCTTTTTCTTTTCTTATTCCCTTTTTCTGTTTTTTGCTTCTTTGAGTAGTATACAAATCTTGGTATTTAGGGCACTTTCTGTGTTTCTTTGCCTCTTCTTGACAGATCGCTTCCTGTACTCTTGAGTTGTAAATCGCTTTGGATTAAAGCGTCTGCTAAATGCATAAATGTAAATGTGAAGATCATGTGTGTGTGTGTGTGTGTTTGTAGAATCAGCAGAATCGTCCTGTAAACCTTCTGTGCTGTATTATACAGTGTGTAGTGTTCAGACTCTGCTCTCTTCATGGTCTCTCTGTGTTGTTTTGCTGTAAATCCTGTACAGTCATTCTGATTCTGTGTGTGTGTTTGTGATTCGTCCGTCACACTCCTCTTCACTGCAGTTCAACTCAATCATTGGCCCCACTTTATATTAGGTGGCCTTAACTACTACACTTTCAGAAAAAAAGGGTACAGTGCTGTCACTGGGGCGGTACCCTAATGCACAAAAGTGAAAAGGTACATCTTTGTACCTTACTCACCCAAAAAATGGTACACATTAGTACCTTAAAAGGTCCATACCAGTACTTTAAGAGTGCGTATTAGTACCTTAAAGATACATAGTAGTACCTTTTTAGTTTTGTACCTTAGGGTACCACCACAGTGACAGCACTGTACCTTTTTTTCTGACAGTGTATGTACTTGCGTCAAAAAATAAGTACAATGTACTTCTTGCAAAGCACTTTTGCTGATATTGAGTTGGATACGGGTAGTGTTAGGGACAGGTGTGGTGGTGTGTGTCAGGTTAAGGGTAGGGTTAGGTGTAAGGGAAGTGCCCACTGTGTAATTACAAATGTAACTACAGAAATTAGCAGGAACCGGCGAACATTTAAAAGACTTTAACCAAACAAAACGAAAGTAACGTGGGCAGCCCCTCACGGACAACTGCCACACACACATAATAAACCATAAACACAACTCAACGTCAAATCCAGGTCTGGTGATCTCTCGTCCTTTATTGGTGTCGCTCGTCCTAAAATGCCTCCGAGCTCCCTCATGAGAGGACTCGAGACCGGTGTGGCTCGCAGGGGACGCTCATTCACAATCACGCCTCGATCTCGCTCGCTCTCTCGCTCGTTCACCTCGCACATATTTTTCATCCCCACTACTACCCGCCCGCATCCCCGCCCATGAATTTTATAAATGTCACAATCCACCCGTTTTAGACACTTTTATGCGGGTAACCTCAGGTACCCGACCCGTTGCCGGACTCTATGCTAGTTAGCGTATAGGCTAGTTACAAAATGGAGGCGAATAGCCAGCTGATTTTATCAATTTATTAAATCGATTCTTGGACATTTCAGATCGATTCTGAATCATTGCATATGAGAATCTAGATGCTTCTGTGAATCGATTTTTTGGCACACCCCTATTGTGCAGCCCTACTCCCAATCACTTGGAAGAGGAAACTAGTGTAAATATGGAAGTCTCTTTATGTACTGTGTGTGTGTGTGTGTGTGTGTGTGTTTAGAAGAGTGACTTTTTTGTGTTTTTTGCATTCAGCATTTTAGGGTGTGTTCACACTTGGCACGTTTGTTTGAGTTGAAACTAACCCTGTTGCGATTGCTCTGTTAAGGTCTTTGCACACTGAGTCCGATATTTTTGCAGATGTTTTTCCGTATTCGTGATCCGAAAAATTCGTCACGCACAGAGACCTTGCACACTGAGTCCGATGCGTATTAATGAATGTGTTTACGGAAAAAAAAAAAACGCACAACAAGACAGAGGGACGTCTAGTGAGGATATGTATGAGGAGATATTGTGTTCATCCACTCCTGCGATTGCGTAGAGAGGAGAGTTTCCCCTCCTTATCCAGCGGGATTATCCAGACCGACCGATTCAAAGTTTCAGGGGCTCAGTTTGATGCTTTGCTAGCGATGCTGGAGCCACATATTAAAAAGAAGACCACTAATTTGATCCCAAACAGAGACTGGCAGTATGTCTATGGATCCACACACACACACACACACACACACACACACACACACACACACACACACACACACACGCACACACACAGCTTTACAGAGACTTGATGTTTTATACACACATAGCTGTGATATACTATTTGTAGTATTTTGCTAGAATAATATGTATGGTGGCTCTGAGTTGTCAAAATGTCTCTCAAAATGCGTTTTTACGGATGTGAAAACGCAAAAAAATCGAGCCTGTTCCGAATTTTTTTTGACGGACGAAAGTTTCTGAGGCAGTGTGCAAGCGTGATTGACATAACGTGAGGTCGAATGTGTTTTTTGACGTGGACAGTAGTGGAGTATTTTTACTTTCTACTCAGGTAAATTTCTAAGGATATACTTTATCAGTGTTTTTCTTTAGAAAACTTTTACTTCACTGCATTCCTAAGCATATTGTATAATGTCATACTTTTACTGCACTACATTTAATAAATAAAAGTTGTCGTTTTCTAACTTTTAATACTTAATTACGCGAAACATTTTGTACTTTGTTACACTTTTAAAAGAAAAGGTTCTATATAGAAAATATTTTTTTTAAATTATGAAGACATACATAAAAAAAAAAAAAAAACACCTAAATAACGACTTATATAGTGATGGCCAATATCAAAACACAGATTTGAACGGTTATGAATCAGTGAATCGATTCATGATTCGGATCGCGTGTCAAATTGCTGAAAACAAGTGACTTTGGCGATCCGAATCACGAATCGATTCGCTGATTCATAACATTTGTTTTGATATCGGCCATCACATAAGTTGTTATTTAGTTTACAAAAACTATCCTCGTGTCTTCATAAATGATCGTAGAGCCGCTGTAGTGAGATGGGCTTTGTAACGCCGTCTTTAGTGCCTTTATGGGTCTTGAGAGAGGAAATGACATTGGTGTCAATGAAGGCCTTTCTGAGCCGTCGGATTTCAACACTAATATCTTCATCTGTGTTCTGAAGATGAACGGAGGAATGACGGGTGTCCAACCACATGAGGGAGAGGAATTAATGACAGAATTTACATTTTTGGGTGAACTAACCCATTTACCTCCTTGTTAGTGCACTCGCATAATTACAGTGTGAAACCAAAACGAACCGAACCGAATGTTTAAAATGCAGTGTTGGGAAAAGTTACTTTGAAAAGTAATTGACTAACAATATTGCGTTACTCCCTAAAAAAGTAACTAATTGCGTTACTTGGTTACTTTTTTAAGAAAATATGGCATGCAGTCTCTTCAAACAATGGTAAGCTATTCAAATCATCATTCAATATACATTGTGATAACTTAGCGTAGTTAATAAATTATTGCAATAACAATTTCACGGGAATAATCAACAATGATTTTTTTTTTCATAATCGTGCAGGCCTACTATTGGTGTGACAGTGATGTGATCAAATCCCGAGCACTCTTAAAGTTCAGTGTGTGTGTGTGTGTGTGTGTGTGTGTGTGTGGGCATTTTTTGTGACATATGAGGATACAAATGTGTATAATGCCATGGGTCTGACACAGGTATTACAGGAGAGGGTGAAATATGAGGACATTACCCATGGCCCCACTTTACAAAAGGCTTATAAATCACACAGGAGGAGTTTTTATGAGAAAGTAAAAATGCAGAATGTTTCCTGTGATGGGTATGTTTAGGGGCAAGGGCTGTGTGTGTGTGTGTGTGTGTGTGTGACATATGAGGACACAAATGTGTATAATGCCATGGGTCTGACACAGGTATTACAGGAGAGGGTGAAATATGAGGACATTACCCATGGCCCCACTTTTCAAAAGGAGTTTTTATAGGAATTAAAAATGCAGAATGTTTCCTGTGATGGGAAGGTTTAGGGGTTGTGTGTGTGTGTGTGTGTGTCATCATGCAGTCGTTTCTCAAATCATGTGTGTTGTTGAGGAGACCAGAAAACATCCCGCGGAAGAACACCACAGAAAGGTCCCTCAGAAAATGTACAAACCCTGTTTCTGAATAGCGTTGCACTCTCTGTAATGATCTGCACTGTACAATCCCCACACCCTTTATGCGCAGACTGCCGAATGATGGATGGATCATTACTTTAACCATGTCTGGCTTTCTTACAGAGCTTTCTTGATTAACTTTATTGATTTTAAATTGATGCATTGATTTGAGGACGGACTCAAATATTTCAATTCAAATTAAGATCCAAAGCATCCACTTTCCTGGTTTTTATTTTGTAAATGAAAGCATTGTCGTAGAGACTAAAATGAAAGCATCATGACGTGCTCATCACACACAGTGTTGTAAAATCAGCCCATGATGCACCTTATGAAGTGTGTGAATTATAGTTACTAAATGGAAACCCTTCATTGGTGTTGTGTGTCAACATCACTATTATTGATGCAGAGCTGAAGTTTAGACACAGAAGAAGCATTTGCATCACGTTTTGATCACAATATCAATTCCCAGACTTGCATATGTGTTATTTCAGACTTTATTCTAAAGGTGCCCTAGAATGAAAAATTGAATTAACCTTGCCATAGTGAAATAATAAGAGTTCAGTACATGGATATCACATACTGTGAGTCTCAAACACCATTGCCTCCTCCTTCTTATGTAAATCTCGTAAATCAAAAACACCACGGGAAAAAAAGTGCCTCTCAACATAAACCCAACCGTGACGCAAGCGTTGGGGATCATTTATATGCACGCCCCCAACATTTGCATCTGTCCAAACATGTTCATTATCAGGCGGAACTGACGGAGCGAATCATCAGGTAAACAAGCTGCTCATGGACACACGTCATGTTCAGGCTGTGCAGGAGACTTTTCTACCCTTCCCACAGATAAAACATGTCAACAGTCATGGTGGATGTTTATAATCGGATACCACAACAATTTAATTCAAGATCGTTCGTTTGTTCGGCCCATTTCAAGCAAGCTTCGCTCAGCGTCTTAAACTGAAGAATGGGGCGACTATATTCCTGCTAGCAGTAAGCAGCGATTTATCCACTTATTGACTGTTTAAACAATTTCTGATTAAACTGAAAGTTTCTTAGAGAGACCGCGTTTGTCTAGATAACTCAAGATGCTTACTGTAACAATAGGAAACACCAAGTACCATACCAAACTAAATAGTGTGTCTAATGACAAAGGGTAATATTATTTTGTATTACAAAATACAACGGTAGATACTTTGGTTACAGATCGTTCACTCGATCCTTCTAGCAAACGTCACCTTCTCCACCATATAAGTTAAAACGACAGTCATTTGACAAGGCTATTCCTTTTGTAAAAATATAAGTTATATATTTATATTTTTGAGAACTGAAGTATGATGTTTCCTTTGAAGTTTTTGCCTATTTGTATTTCTGAGTAGGCTACATCATAGGCTACGTCAACACTAATCCTGATCAATTTAAAAACGGAGTTTTCGTCTAAGAACGCTCTGCGTCCACATTATCTTTTTCAATCGTTTTCCAAAAAATGTTCATCTACACTGAAACGTCTGAAAACGCTTACATCCCCGTACTGCGCATGAGCAAATCCAAGACGCTTCGACTTGCGTCATTTCCGCTACTCGTTTATTTACTCTTTAAAATTTTGCGGCAATGTCGAGAAAAGGCACTGGGTTTTTTAAATGGACAGTGAGGTGGAGTTGTTGCTGCGAGTAACACATGAATATAAAGTGTGAATTGGTCATATGACTGCTTCACATGGCTAAAAATGCGTCATCGTATTAAAAAGCCTCCGTTTTCACAGTCCACACTACGACACGAAGACGGCGTTTTCAAAACGATACGCTTTGGAGAGCATTTTCAAAACGATACGTTTTCATTGACTTAAAACGCTGTCTCCGTGTGGACGGAAGGCCAAAACGGAGAGAAAAATATACGTTTTCATTCACATGGCTACAGTCACTGCGTAAACGTTAGTCACAATGTAGGCTAACGTTATATAAACATGCAATATCGTTGACGAAAAAAGGTGAGTCTAAAATGTCGACTGAATGACACTTTAAGCAGAACATCTCAAATGGAGATTGATGAAATGCAGCTGACTTGTTTATTGGTGTTTTCAGATCATCCACGCGCGAGAGAGAGCTCAGGTGCATATGGTTGCCAGATTGGACATGTTTAGGTAAAACACAGGATAGTATACGGGTTTCTTTTCACAAAACTACCAGAATAAGAAGTGTGTAAATGTGTCAGCATTATACGGAAGTTGTTGATAGTCTTTTCTTCTCTATCGTGACGTATTTTAGAGTGAAACGGCTTCTCGAACACAAGAACAAATGTA